>NC_141621.1:15825440-15997940 GCF_047967505.1 Dipteris shenzhenensis
TTTAGGCCTCAAAAGTAGGACCCCATTGGCAACACAATGGGGTCCTACTTTTGAGGCCTAAATGCATGAAATAGGCAGCGCGTTAACGCGCTACCTATTTTAGGCATTCACGCCCTAAAAGTAGCACCCCGTATCTTTGAACTTGCATATCCGAATGGGGTCATTGTAAAGAAAGAGGGAGAGAGATAGGAGACTCAAGTTCACCTTTCTTCACAACACACAAGCGAGAGAGGACACAAGGTTGGAGGGTGAAGTCTTTCTTCACTTTTGCACACAACAACAATACAATAGAAGAGGGAAATACCCTATATGTCAAAACCTAGAATACGTGGTTCATATGTGAACCCAAACCAAAACATACGTGGTAGTCTAACTACACCACAAGTACAGCTAACATAGGCGGTGACATAAATGATAGTCATCCAGGAGATATGTTGGGGATAGAGCTTGATATCTCAACACTCCCCCTCAAGCTCAAATCCATCTCACGTACACCAAGCAAGCTCCTAAATCTGTGAAGCTTCTCGGTACCCAATGCCTTCGTAAAAATATCAGCCACCTGCTCCTCAGTGCTGACATAGACAAGATCAATCTCACCAGCTAGAACCTTCTCTCTCACAAAGTGATAATGCACCTCAATGTGCTTCGTTCTAGCATGATAAACTGGGTTATTAGCAAGCATGATGCTGCTAATGTTGTCACAATGAATGACAACTGCTGCATGAACTGACTGTCCCATATCTGCAAGTAGCTTCCGTAACCAAGCTACCTCACATGCAGCCATTGCTGCACCCCTGTACTCTGCCTCTGTGCTCGACAAGGCAACTGTTGGCTGCTTCTTGCTGCTCCAACTGATGGCACCACTCCCAAGGGAAAACATAAAACCACTAAAAGATCTTCTGTCTGAGACACTACCAGCCCAGTCAGCATCTGTGTATCCATGTACCTGTAATGCACACCCAGCTTCATAAAACAGTCCATAATGCAATGTGGACTTCACATACCGCAGTATGCGCCTAGCCGCATCCAAATGTGGCTTCCTCGGTGCCTGCATAAACTGACTCACCAACCCCACAGCATAGCTCAAATCTGGTCTGGTTATAGTCATGTAAATCAAGCTACCTACTATGCGTCTGTACATAGTAATATCTTCAAGAAGCTCACCTGACTCTGCATTGAGCTTCACATTCTGCTCCAATGGAACAGAGATAGGCTTACAGCCTGTCATTCCATATTTGGACAGCATGTCCAAACCGTATTGCCTTTGCAACAGCCATATCCCACTCGGGGATCTAATAACCTCAATGCCCAAGAAGTAACGCAGCTCTCCCAAATCCTTCATCTCAAATTTCTGCTTCAACAGCAGCTTCACTTCATTAATGTCTGCATCACTATCACCTGTAATAATCAAGTCATCAACATAGATGACTATAAGCACAATCCCTCTGTTTGTCCTTTTCACATAAAGTGAAAAATCTGAATTGGAAATCTGAAATCCAATAGTGACAAGATATTGTCCTATCTTGTCTGACCATGCCCTCGGCGCCTGTTTTAAGCCATACAAGGCTTTGCGCAACCTGCATACAAAATCGGGGTGTGACTTATCCTCATAACCTTCTGGCTGCATCATATAAACCTCTTCCTGCAAATCACCATGCAAGAAAGCATTTTTCACATCCATCTGATGCAAAGACCATCCCTTTGCAGCAGCCATAGCAATTACTGCTCTCACGGTTGCCATCCTTGCAACTGGGCTGAAAGTTTCCTCATAGTCAATTCCATATGTCTGTGCAAAACCTTTGGCAACCAATCTTGCCTTGTACCTGCTAACAGACCCATCAGCATTGTGCTTTACTTTGTAAACCCACTTGCAGCCAATAGCCTTCTTATCATGAGGCAAAGGCATCAAATCCCAAGTGTGGTTTGCATCCAAGGCAGCCATCTCTTCATCCATAGCTGCTTCCCAATTTTTATGCCCTGCTGCATCCTCAAAACATGTGGGCTCTGGCTCCTCTAGAACCTTGACCATATAAGCATAGTGATGTGCTGTATACCCATCATATCTCAGCCTGTCAACTGGATACTTAATACGAGTGGACCTCCGTACAACTAGATCAGTTGCAGGAGTCTTTATATCATGCCTGCTTTTCCTTGCACCAGGTGTAACAACAGAAGGAATCCCAAGTTCCTCATCAAGGCTCATTTCAGAGCCGCTTGACTCTCCATCAACATGAGAGCTACCAGCAGACACATCAAATACTGGAGCATGGTCCACTTTTTCTTTTCCCTTATGTGATACCTGCACAACACTATCAGGACTGCCATGTGACGATTCACTAGATCTCAATCTCCCTGTCCATGCATTAGATCCACTAGTAGAGGACTCTCTGGGTCCACTCAAGGCTTGAGATTGCTGCTCTGCATTTATTGCAGCATTCCCATTTCCTGCATCTGCATCTCCTACCATAACAGTTGGTGCATACCAGCTGCTCATTTCATCAAAAACAACATCTCTGCTCACTTGCATTTTGCGGGTGGAAGGGTTATAACAGCGATACCCTTTCTGGTGCTGAGCATATCCAATAAAGATGCATTTTTCTGCCTTTGGATCCAGCTTTGTTCTCTTCTCATCAGGAACATGAACATAAGCTATGCAACCAAATACCTTCAAGTGAGAAATATCTGGTTTTTGGCCTGTATACATTTCTTCAGGCATCATGCCATGGACAGCTGCAGTGGGGGTTCTGTTCATAATATAAACAGCAGTTGCTACTGCTTCAGCCCAAAAATAATCAGGCATGTTTTTCTCATTTAGGATCGCCCGTCCTACTTCTGCAATATGCCTGTTCTTCCTTTCTGCAACCCCATTCTGCTGAGGGGTAGACCTGCATGAGTACTTCCTTTGAATTCCCTGTTCTTTCAGATATTCACAAAATTCTTCTGAAAAGTACTCTCCCCCTCCATCAGATCTTAGCACTTTAATATGCACACCTTTCTCTTTTTCAACCATGGCCTTAAAAGCCTTGAAATGGCTGAACACTTCACTTTTGTGCTTCATAAAATAAATCCACACCTTCCTTGTGTAGTCATCAATAAACGTCACATAATAATGGCATCCACCAATAGAAGCAGCTTTGGTTGTCCAAACATCTGAATGGATCACTTCCAAAGGTCTTCTGCTCACCTTAGCATTTTTAGGAAATGCATGTCTGGCCTGCTTACCCATTTGGCATGCTTCACATACCTTTTGCATTCCCTCAACTCTGAATTTAGGCAAACCTGCAACAATGTTTTTCGTTTGCATAGATTTCAGCCTTTATATATTCACGTGCCCATTGCGCTTGTGCCATATCTCAATATCTGCAATGACACCTCTCCCATGCGCAAACATAGCAGCTTTCACCTCAGGCATATCAACATCCAAGGTGAACATTCTACCATTTTTGTTGCCTTTTGCAACCAAGCGGCACTTATTTTTCAGGTCCTCAACAAAGCATCCATCAGGATTAAATCTAACCTGCAGACCTTGCTCAACCATCTGGCCAACTGAAACCAGGTTCTTAGTGATTTTTGGAACATGAAGTACATCTGCCAAGTACTTCGTTTTGCCATCCTGCATAGCCAATGGCACTTTACCAACCTGCGTAATTGGATGCGCAGTATCATCACCTGTTTCAACATAACCTGGCTTATCCAAATTTCTAACATCATGAAACCACTCACCATGACTGGTCATGTGGTTAGAGGCACCTGAATCAACATACCAAACATCATTGCAAGCTGCAGCATCTCCTGACATGGAGTTAACCATATGCTGCATCACAAAAAGGTGCTCATTTCTGTCGTCACCATGCCCACTTGATGATGCATAGTTGCTTTGCTGCAACTTTCCACTTTTGATGTCATTCTGCTTTTTATAGCATGTATTCTCCTTGTGTCTAGGCTTTCCACAATAATAGCATTCTGTGCTGCTATTTACTTGCTGGTTCCTTTGCCATGAACCACGGCCTCTTTGGCTCCCCCTGCCTCTAGAACTACCACGTCCTCCTCCATAGGACTGGTTTTCCTGTTGTTGCTATTGGTTCTGATTTCCTGCACGGCCACCAGAACGGCCTCTTCCTCTACCCCTGCCTCTACCTGTATTCGAGTAGAAAGCAGTCTCTTGAGAAGTTGAGGTGGCTGAACCACCATTCCTTTGCTCTTCACTCAGCAAGAGAGCAATAAGTTCCTGAAAATCAGGAAATGTTTCACGGACTCCAATGGATGTCCGAAACTGTGCATAATCTTTCCCAAGACCATTCAAGGTCACGGACACTAAGTCCTCATCATCAACAGGTGCTCCAATGGAGGCAAGAGAATCTGCAAGGCCTTTCACCTTCAAGGAATACTCATTTATATTCAGATTTTTCCTTTGCACATTGTGCAACTCCTGCTTTAGCTGCATCTTTCGTGCTTTGGTATTTGTGCTATACAGCTTCACCAATGTGTCCCATGCCTCCTTAGGCGTCTCTACATCCTGTATATGCACAATCATAGAATCTGAAATGCTAACAGACAGCCAATACAGGCATTTTCTGGCTTTTTCATGCCATTCTTTAAAGGCCTTCAATTCAGCAGGAGTAGGAGCAGCACCCAAAACTGGTTCTGTAGTTTCACCACTGATGTAATCCCAAACTCCCTTTCCCATAAGGAAGTTTGTCATCCTGAACTTCCATGCTTGGAAGTTGTTCTTGTCAAGCTTCTCACTGACAATGGTAGACAGATTCTCAGACATTTTACAAATCACGAATTGCAACAGCAACCTGTAAACACAGCAAATGCCTCAGAAGGGCAAATAGCAAAACTTCTGCAAAGAGCCTCACAGGGGCAGATCTGCAACACTGACGAAAGTGGTATTTCACCACACAGTCACTTCCTAGTGACGATTTTGCATCAACAGGCAATAGACATGAATCTGCAACTCCCAATATCTCTGCACACAGGCATACGATGCAATTTCTGTGGCACCTTTCCACCGACTAGCCGCGCGGTGGTCGCACAGCAAAAACAGGGCCTTTTTCTGAGTGCCTGCGAAGAACTTGCGCCTTCAAAACGGGCCCCGAAACGGCCTCTCCCGCAGCATATACTGCGCTCTCGCCACACCGCGAAGGGCCTCTCAATCTGAAGCAGTGCACTCCTGCACTTCTGGCTGTGCTACCTGCAGAGATTTGCTCCCAAACTCGAAGTAGGAAAGCAACACTGGTCCTCTTACCAGGACACCACAAACTTGGCTTTCTTTCTTGAGCTCCTTACCACGAACAAGGCTCTGATACCATGTAAAGAAAGAGGGAGAGAGATAGGAGACTCAAGTTCACCTTTCTTCACAACACACAAGCGAGAGAGGACACAAGGTTGGAGGGTGAAGTCTTTCTTCACTTTTGCACACAACAACAATACAATAGAAGAGGGAAATACCCTTTATGTCAAAACCTAGAATACGTGGTTCATATGTGAACCCAAACCAAAACATACGTGGTAGTCTAACTACACCACAAGTACAGCTAACATAGGCGGTGACATAAATGATAGTCATCCAGGAGATATGTTGGGGATAGAGCTTGATATCTCAACAGTCATGTCATATATCAAATCGAATGGCAAGATCCAATTTAGATGGTTATCATGTCCATTTTCTCCATCAACTAAAATTATATTTATCAAATAATGTTGTTTATCAATTTTTGGCATACCCCCCCCCAAAATCAAGACCCCCATTGCAAAGAAAGGTAAAGAACACAAGTGCTTGTTCTTATGCTCATGAGACAACAAAATGCATGAAATAGGTAACCAACGGAGTCCTAATTTTGCTGTATGTATGTAAGTATGTATATATGTATGTATATACATACATATATATCTATATTTCTGTGTGTGTGTGTGTGTGTGTGTGTGTGTGTGTGTGTGTGTGTGTGTGTGTGTGTGTATGTATATGTATATGTTGATGCATATATGTATATATTGATGCATACAATTTTGATATATGGAGAAAATGGACATGAAAACCATCTAAATTGGATCTTGCCGTTTGATTTGATATATGACATGACCCCATTTGGATATGCAAGTCCAAAGATACGGGGTCCTACTTTTAGGGCCTAAATGCCTAAAATAGGCAGCGCGTTAACGCGCTGCCTATTTTAGGCATTTAGGCCCTAAAAGTAGGACCCCGTATCTTTGGACTTGCATATCCAAATGGGGTCATGTCATATATCAAATCAAACGGCAAGATCCAATTTAGATGGTTTTCATGTCCATTTTCTCCATCAACTAAAACTATATTCATCAAATAATGTTGTTGATCAATTTTTGGCATACCCCCCCAAAATCAAGACCCCCATTGCAAACAAAGGTAAAGAACACAAGTGCTTGTTGTGATGCTCAAGAGACAACAAAATGCATGACATGGGAAACCAATGGGGTCTTACTTTTGATGTTTGTATGTATGTATGTATGTATATGTTGATGCATATTTGTATATATTGATGCATACAATTTTGATATATGGAGAAAATGGACATGAAAATCATCTAAATTGGCTCTTGCCGTTTGATTTGATATATGACATGACCCCATTTGGATTTGTAAGTCCAAAGATACGGGGTCCTACTTTTGAGGCCTAAATGCATGAAATAGGCAGCGCATTAACGCGCTGCCTATTTCATGCATTTAGGCCTCAACAGTAGGACCCCATTGTGTTGCCAATGGGGTCCTACTTTTGAGGCCTAAATGCATGAAATAGGCAGCGCGTTAACGCGTTGCCTATTTTAGGCATTCAGACCCTAAAAGTAGTACCCCGTATCTTTGGACTTGCATATCCGAATGGGGTCATGTCATATATCAAATTGAATGGCAAGATCCAATTTAGATGGTTTTCATGTCCATTTTCTCCATCAACTAAAACTATATTCATCAAATAATGTTGTTTATCAATTTTTGGCATCCCCCCCCCAAAATCAAGACCCCCATTTTGCTGTATGTATGTAAGTATGTATATATGTATGTATATACATACATATATATCTATATGCGTATATATATGTGTGTGTGTGTGTGTGTGTATACACACACACATGTATGTATGTATGTATGTATGTATGTATGTATCTATATATATATATATATATACATACATACATATGTATATATTGATGCATATATTGATGCATATCTTGATGTATATATTTATGCATACAGTTTTGATTGATGGAGAAATCAGGCTTGAAAACCATCTAAATTGGCTCTTGCCGTTCGATTTGATATAGGACATGATCCCATTGGGATTTGTAAGTCCAAAGATACGGGGTCCTACTTTTAGGACCTGAATTCTTGAAATAGGTAGCTTGTCAATGTGCTGCGTATTTCATGCATTTAGGCCTCAAAAGTAGGACCTCATTTGGTCCTACATGGAGTCCTATTTTTGAGGCCTAAATGTATGAAATAGGCAGCGCATTGACGCGCTGCCTATTTTAGGCATTCAAGCCCTAAAAGTAAGACCCCATATATTTGGAATTACAAATCCAAATGGGGTCATGTCATACATCAAATCAAATGGCAAGAGCCAATTTAGATGTTTTCATGCCTATTTTATCGATTTAATAAAACTATATGCATCAAATAATGTTGTTTATCAATTTTTGGCATACACCCCCAAAATCAAGACCCCCATTGGAAAGAAAGGTAAGGAACATAAGTGCTTGTTCTTATGTTCAGGAAACATTAAAAAAGAGGCCTAGTAGCCCAAAAATGGCAGCGCATCAATGCACTATCATTTTTGGGTTGCCAGGTCTCTTTTTTGTTGTCTCACGAGCATACATATGGAGGTTATTATACAATATAACTAAGAAGTAGTATTGAAGTAGTTCTACAATTGGGATGCATTAAGAGCATTCATATAGCAAGGAAGAATATAATAATTGAATACATTTTTTTTTCAATACATATTGCTAGTGAGACTACCAAAAAGAGGCTCTACCCCTCATGATGTCTCTGGATACAGAATATGAGATTGCTTGATGCTTGGATTGCAGCTGGAAACGTCGCATGGGCAAAGCCACTATATGCCTCAAGTGTTGGAAATTGATATATGGCTCAAGTGCTAGAATGTGCAAATCATGGCCAAAATCAAGACCCCTTAGAGATTCCATGAGGGCTATCCTTTTACTACTACACACGTCACTTTTAATCGAGGGCAGAATCATTCATCGTCATAGGTAGCAGGTTCATGGGACCCCATCCCATGATCCAAGGCATTATTCAAAGACAAAGTATTTCTGACCATTCCCAAATTGAGTTTGCCAATTCCTAATCTGATTGATTTCATTTACTGGACTTGCAATGCTTGCAAAGCCCTTGCTTAAGCTTGAATGAGCCTCTTGATTTTGGGGGTATAATGGTAAAAAATGGCTTAACACGCCCAAAATCAAAAGGCTCATTCAAGCTTAAGCAAGGGCTTTGCAGGTCTTGTTTTTGGGTGGCAAAAGCACGAAAAATGACAGTGCATTAAGGTGTTGCCATTCTTATGCTTCCCCCCTCCAAAAACAAGACCCCCAAGCTATTCATTGGAGACACCAAAATGAGGAGAAGGATGACGTGAGGAGTAGAGGAGCTGGCCAATGAGGGGAGGGATAGCCTTGGAATTGCCAGCAACAAGCATGATGCAAGGAGGTGAGAAGGCAAAGAAGCAAGGAGGTGAGGAGGTGAGGAAGCAAGGAGGCGAGGAGGCAAGAGGCAGTCTTGAAGGGCAACAAGAGGGTGGAGGTGGCCGAAAGAGTAAGCAGGAAAGGGAGGGATGGAGATTGCTTGTAGGAAATGCTTGGATTAATGCTACAAATGCCATTTTTTTGTGTGTGTTTTGTAGCATGAATTGTTTATGGCATTTTTCTTTAAAAAAATACAAAATTGTTGTGATTAATTGTGCTACAAACAACTCAAGCTGTAAAGCACCATGGATTAGTACAACAATATACATCACAAATGGATGCATACACTCATATACATCACCGATGGATGCATACACTTATACTCACATCAATTTCCAATATTGTATTAGATGGACCCTTAGCATATATGTGTGCATAGAAGACCATTTCCTACATTGATCCCTGATTTCATAGTTAAATTATTCCCTTTCTCACATTCTAACATGTGAAGATTTAATGTACATGCATTATGGGCACATTATATTGCAGTTTATGACTAAGTTTTTTTATGAATGCATGATACTTGTATATGGACAAGGAAGGTATATTATCATTTTTGAATGACAACATTACTCTATGCTCCAATTTATCCTATATTAGAAACTATGATCACTAGATATTACATAAATGTATTGCTCCATTATATCCTATACTAAAAACTATTTTGACCCAAATACATAATGCCAATTGAGGTTAGTACTGATGACAATTGATGAAAACGTCATCCATCTATTATTCGTGGGTGGTGTACCAACTGCATCTGCAACTAACAAGTCGGTGACAAAAATGCACAACGGTCACCTTGGCATATCACAAGTGGAGCTTGATATCTCAACAAAGATAGGCCTCGAGATAAGAGTGGGGTTACTTGCTCCTTCTCCTCTTCCTTCCAGCCTCCTTCTCCCCCTCCTCTCTCCTTCCTTCTAGGCCTCCCTCCTTCTCCTCTTCCTCCTTCTCCCCTCCTCCTCCCTCTTTGTGGTAGTAGTAGGGTGGCGACTAGTAGGTCAAGTAGGGCAGCACAAGGGTAGGAAGGCACTGGTAGGGCAACAAAGCAACAATAAGCAAGGCAGTGAAGTGGCACACGGTGGCATGGAGCAACATGGGATGGTGCGAGGCATGGCCATATGAAGCCTAATAACCCCCCTGCTAACCTGATGCGTGCGCAATAGGTTGGGAGGGGGGTTTAATGTTAATTTATTATTTTTTAAAAAACCTCCCAACTTGCTGCGCATGTAATCAGTTGGGAGGGGGGTAATTTACATTAAAAATCCCCCCTCCCTCTATTTTTTAAATAAAAAAATTAATAAGTTTAAAAAAATTAATAATGACTGGACACTGAAAGGAGATTTTTGGTTATGCCAGGCACATATAAGACATCAGAAAGTCTGAAAATTGAGCCATCAATTGCAGTGAGCTCAACTTCTCCTGTGCCACGTACTGAATATGAGGAGTTGTTGGCACAAGTGACTTTCTTACCAACAGGAGGTGGATGCAAGGAAGTAAAGAGACACTTCCTCGAAGTGATGTGCTTGGATGCACCGCTGTCAAAATACCATGTGTTCAGTGTTTCATCAACACTGAAAGCAGATGCATTTGAAGGAGAGTCAAAACTGCAAGTCAAAAATGCATATGTATCATCACTGCAAGAAGCTGTACTATCCCGAGCATCTGGAACAGCCAACCTAGAATCATAAATGCAAGATAAAAAGGCATAATCTTGACCAACAAAGTTGGCTGCAGCATCCCCACTGTCAGATGCACAAGGGGCTGAATCTGAAACAGCCATTCCTGAGCTGTTTTTCTTTTCCTTTGCTATCCTTTTCCTGCATTCTGCTATGTGATGACCTGGCTTTTTGCAGTAGTGACAAAAACCCTTCTTTTTGGGCTTGCTTGCATCACTTTTAGCCTTTTGTGAAGGCTGTCCTGACCCACTGGAAGACTGATTTGCTGCTGTTTTTGCCTGTCCCTTTGTTTTTTATTTGAATTTTGAGAGCATGGCTTGTTCACCTGCACGTGAAGCCAAATTTTTCCTGGTCTGCTCTTCCTGAAGCAGAAGTCCTATCAGCTCATGAAAAGAAAGAGGATTTGCACCCCCCCTCAATGATAAATTCAGCAAAGTGTGAAAGCTGAGATAAGACTCAGGAAGAGAGTTCAGAGTGGTTGTAATCATCTCTGAATCAGGAATAATTTCATCTATATTTAACAACTGCTCTCTGAGATCCTGTAGCTTAGTGAGGTGGGCTGACATGGAGTCACCCTCCTCCATATGTGTATTGCTCAACTCTCTTTTTAAAAAAGATACCCTGGCATCATTCCGTGCTACATACATGCTTTCCAAAATATCCCACGCTGCCCTGGAGGTCTTACATGACCGGATATGCGGAATGATTGATCTTTTCACTGAAAGAGAGATGCATGACAAGGCTAAGGCATCCCGTGAATCCCATCTCTTTTGCTCAGGAGTATTGACTGTAGCTGCACCAACAACTTGTCCTGCAGCTGCAACTTGTGCACGACCTCTTCCACCTCCTTGCTGAGGAGGGGTAGCAGGTGCAATATCTGCTGGTCGGATTTCATCCCCATTGACATAATCCCATAAATTGCGAGAAATCAGAAGATTACGTACCATGAAACTCCAGAGGGAGTAGTTGGTACCATCCAATTTGTCTTCCTGTGAAAGACCACCGAACTGAAACTCATTCTGATTTTGATGGGCCATATCTGAAAAAGAGATTGAAGCAGATACAAAGCTGAATTCCCTTACTGGGAATAAAATGCACAACTCCCAAAAACCACATGCCTCTCCAAACTGCCACTCCCTTAACCAATTTCCTTTTAGTGCACATATCTCTCTTCCCATATGCTTTTCTACTCCTCTTTTATTATAGATCAGTGTGGATTTACAACCCTCATGAATAAAAGAATAAAGCACCAACCAAGCAGCCTCTTTTATTATAGAGTGTGGATTTACAACCCTCAAGAAAGATGATTAAGAATACATTTATCATAAATGATGACCTAATGTACCAAATCTTATTAAAAAAAACATGGACACACATCTTCAACTGACTCCTGCCTTTGGTATCCAACATTGTGGGAGACTTGTTGTGTCTTCATGGCTGTCCCCCTCCAACGAAACCATACGCAGCTCCCTCCCCATCAGCGAATTCTCCTGCAGCAGCCCCTCCATCAACGAGAGCAGCCCCCCCTCCCCTCCATCAGCGAATTCTCCTACAGCAGCCCCTCCATCAATGATAGCATCCCCCCTCCCCTCCATCAGTGAATTCTGTAGTTCTCATGTAAATAAAGGAATTTTGGAGTTGTATGGCCATGAGCCAGCTTTATTTCAGTTTTACAATTGTAAGGCCATGAGCCCTTTCTTTTCAGTTTTGGGATGTTAGCCACAAGGTCACTTTCTTATTTGTAAATTTTGGATATATAATATGGGTACTATGTTGATTGAGCTATTTTTCTAAGGGAATATTTTCAACTTAATTACTAAATACATACTTACAATGGTGACCTGATTCCCATCTATATGTATAATCAAGTTTTACTTTGTGTTTAAAAAAAAGCTTTTGCATAAGGTTAAAATTTGAATAGTATTTATATTTGTTTAAGACTACCCATTGAGCTAGCTCCTATCCTTATATTGAACATGATAATGTTCATAAAGATTTTATGAATACAAATAGATAGCATTGGCTCTCTTTTTAGTGGTTGGGAATGAACCCTAAAAGTACCCTAAAATGACTATGTATTCCCTTATTTGTAGCATGGAAGTGATAATGGTAGAGTGGCATAATCCCTATTTTGCTTTTTTCATAGGTTCTTTTGCTACTCATGGTTGGCGGATACACCACGGCATAGATCCGAATAGATATTTGGTTTTTTGCTTCAACTTGCTTGACTAGCCTTTCCTTCATGATTGTTTGATTGTGCATGATGAGTAGTCACTGGCTTAACTGATGCATTAAGTGCAATGTTTTCCTTAAAGTTTTTCATACTACAAGATACGAGTTTGCTTATATGGGTGGAAATAAAAGCTTGTTAACGCCTGGTGCATATTCTCTATTAGATGCAGTAGGATACTAGTTACCGAGTGTCTTTGCCAATTATTTCACTTGAATCATGCTCCTCTTATGCTTGAGTTTGTGGTCACGTATTGAGTTTAACATAATAGTCTACAGGATGCTGGATGAGCACTCAACATAGTGGTTAGATGCATTCATTTCTAGTTCCGATAGAACTATCATTTAGACATTGGTCATAATAGAAATATGGAGGGCTGAAATCCTTTTTTGGCTCCCTAAGTTTTTTACAGCATGGTATTGTCCAGATTACATAGGTATTTTCACTAAGCAAAATTAATCCTTATGATGAAAATGTGTTTTTTTTCTTTTGACATAGTTAGTTCTGTTTCCATGTTTTTGGATCGAATGTATGGATGATCTTCTACAAGCATAAAAGACATTATATGTATATGTAGCACATGATCATGTTTACATATTTTCAGTCATATATTCTACATTGTGATCTATCATTATCTTGCTGTGTGGATGTTCAATCTGAGTAGTGTTTGCTTTTTTTATCGCAAATTTTATGTATTGTTGTGTCTCTACCTCTCCACAACGACTCAAATTGATAGTATGGGATGAAAGAGAAGTTAATTGTGAGTTTCAGGCGTGCCTTCATTGTTGGAATATGTTTAATTTGCTTATGATCAAATCAATTGTTCCAATGATATTGAGAGGAATAAGATGCTGGATGAGGTTCTCGCTCGCTTGAAGCCTATTTAATCTTGCTCGCTTATTTGGGGCTGCTCGCTTTTCTTCGCTCGCTTTTTGGTAATCCTCGTTTAAATTCTCAATTAAAATTTTGGAATATAGTAGAAAAAAATGCATTTTGTGTTGGAATATAGAAAGTATAATTTTTAATTTATTACAGTTTTGAAAATTTTAAAAGTAGTTTAACTTGCATTCATATATTATTAGTTTAATTTATTTCTTTTTACAAAGAATTAATATATTCTTCTACGTAAATATTGAATTTTTTATTTTAAGTCTTATTTTCTTAATTTTACGTTTAAATTTTTATATTTTTTCATAAACTTTAAGTTAAATTAAATTTATTTATATTTCAAATTTTGTGATTCACACTAATAAGAATTTACTTTGTCAAAATTTAAACTTCTTATGAATGTGAATTTTAAATTCTTATTAGTTTTAAGTTAAATTAATTTGAATTAAAAAAGGATTTGGGGGTTTGGGTTTAGGGTTGGGGATTAGGTGTTTAGGGTTTAGGGTTTAGGGTTTGGGAGTTAGGGCTTAGGGTTTGGGGTTAGGGGTTAAGGGTCTATGGTTTAGGGTTTGGGCTTGGGGTTGGTGTTTAGGGCGTTAATATTTGGGGGTTAGGGTTTAGGGTTTAGGATTTAGGTTTTGGGGTTCAGGGTTTGGGGTTTGGGTTTAGGGTTTGGGGTTTGGGGGTCTGGGTTTAGGGGTTAGGTTTTCGGGTTTTAGGGTTTTGGTTTAGGGTTTAGGGGTTAGGGTTTAGGGTTTGGGAGTTTGGGTTTAGGGTTTAGGATTTAGGGTTTAGACTTTACGATTTAGGATTTAGGGTTTGGGGGTTTGGAATTAGGGTTTAGGGTTTGGGGGTTAGGTTTTAGGATTTGAAGGTTTGGGTTTAGGGTTTTGGGGTTAGGGGTTAGGGTTTAGGGTTTAGGGTTTGGAGTCAATTTAAACTTTTAGTTTTTATTATTTTTCATAAAGTCAAATTTAAATTTATTAAAATTTTAACTTCTTATTAATGTGAATGTTAAATTCTTATGAGTTGTAAGTAAAGTAGTTTTTATAAATAAAAATTTTATCTTTTTTAAACTCACAACCTGAGTATATTAAAAGAACAATGAAAAATAGATTATTTCTTGCTTTTAACTTACAACCTCAGCATATTAAAAAGAACAATGGAAAAGATTGAATCGCTATGCCACATTCTCTCTTGCCTCTCTTTGCTGCATAAACACCACTATAGATCTTCAAAAATTATTTCTTGGTTTTCTTCGCTTCGATGGTTGGTGGTCTGGATTAGCATAGATTAGTTTGTCCTTAGAGGAGAATTTAAGCAATGATCAAGGTTTTAAAACTTTCAAGATGATTGGAAGTTATATCAATGGACAGGATAGATTACAGTTGAATCAGTTATGGAACTGGACAGAGCAGATTATATTTTGTACCAGTTGTGGGAGTTGACAGAGCATATTGCACTTATATCAAACAGACTTCAAATTTGTATTCGATTGTACTTTATTTCATTTTACACTATCCACGAGTTCATTGTAAATCCTTATTTTTTTTCACATTTATGCATGTATCTAAGCCTTGTAAAGCCTTTTAAGCTATTCCCAAAGCATGAAATTGACACTTATATGACTAGGAAGAATGAAAACTTGAGGTGTATCAATGGAACTCATTATACTTTTGACTTATCAAAGTAATTGTAGTTTTCATGCAAAAGTATTATATTTTTTACACCTAAAATTTTTTTTGTGCTTTAATATAAGATGGATCTTGAGGCTACAGCATTTGTCAATGGTATCACTCTGAAATAAAATGGAAGAATTTATGCCCCAAAGGACTTCACAAACTGGACCGTTGTTGACACAACAAAGAAAGCATGGTCCTTGGTACTGAGCAAAGGAAATCTCATTCTAGTGATGACAAAGAGAGAGTTGGAGAAAGATGAGGGGGCATCAAATGTATCTTTCTCAAAGAGCAATTTGATTCAAGGGGGCACCTTACTAGGAATAAAAATTAAAAAAGATAGCAATACAATGATGATTTACACAAAGTCAAGAATGAGCAACAGATTGTTCCTTCTTTTAAAGAAAGATGCAATGCACTTTGTGATGCCACTACCAAAAGCACCTAGATTTTTTGAATTGGTTCCTACATTGGAGATCCTCCATGTGTGGGAGGAATTTCCCATTGAGGAAGCAAGAAAAATGCAGTCAAAGATAATCCTTGAATACTTTCAAGGCAAACTGCTATGAATGAAGAATGGATGCTTTGTATAAAAATAACACTTGGGAATTATGCGACCTTCCGCCAGGAAAGAAGGCCATAGCAAACAAATGGGTATACAAAGTGAAGTACAATCCAGATGGCAGTATTCAGAGATACAAAGCCAGACTAGTTGAAAAAGGATTTGCACAACAATATGGTCAGGACTATGATGAGACTTATGCTCCAGTAGCAAAGATGGATTCCAAACGGTTCTTGATATCACTAGCGACACTCAGTAAATGGAATGTGTATCAACTTGATGTCAAGAATGCATTTCTCAATGGTTATCTAGATGAGGAAGTCTACATGCAACAACCAGCAGGTTATGTTGAACCAAGAAAGGAGAAAAAGGTTTGCCATCTCAAGAAAAGTCTCTACGGCTTAAAGCAAGCACCTAGAAGTTGGTACAGCAGAATTAACAAGTATTTTGCTGATTTGAGATACATGAAGTCCAATGCAGATCATACTCTCTACTACAAAGTTCAAGGGGAAGACATTACTATTGCACTTTTGTACGTAGATGATCTGATTGTGACAGGAAGCAAGGATAGCTTCATCAGAAAATTAAAACAAGACTTATCTACAGAGTTTGACATGAAAGATCTTGGACTTATGCACTATTGTCTTGGAATTGAGTTCTGGAGAGATTCAGATAGCACATTCATGAGTCAGCTCAAGTATGTTGACAATCTCCTGAAGAAGTTTCATATGGCAGATTGCAAGATTGCAGCCACTCCAATGGAATAGAGTTTGAAACTTACTAAAGATTCAGAAAAGCCTACAGTCAATGATAGATACTACAAGCAACTCATTAGATCTCTTATATATCTGACAATCACACGGCCAGATATTTGTTATGCAATAAGCTCACTAGCACAGTTTATGGCAAATCCAAAACAGTCTCACTGGAATGCAGCCAAAAGAGTCTTGAGATACATCAGAGGTACAACATAGTTTGGGATAGAATACAGAGGAAGTCATCCACTGTTGCATGGATACTGTGATAATGACTATGCTGGAGATCATGAGACCAGGAGATCGACATAGGGATATGCATTCTTCCTTGGTCAAGGTGCTATATCATGGTTGTCAAACAAACAGCCAACTGTTTCTTTGTCTTTGACTGAAGCAGAATATAGAGCACTCACTACAAGTGCATGTGAGGCTATATGGCTCAGAAGACTATTGTCAAAAATAGATTGCTTTGATGAGTCAAAGCCAACAACAATATACTATGATAATCAATCAACTCAAGCATTGGCCAAAAATCCAGTATATCACTCCAAGACAAAGCACATTGATGTCAGAGAGCACTTCATCAGAGAAAAGAGTGTTACTTGGTGACATCACACTGCAGCATTGTGATAGCAAAAAAAATGTTGCAGACATCTTTACCAAACCACTCGATAAAGAGCTATTCGAGAAACACCGACTAGCTCTTGGTTTGACGCAGAGGAAAGACATTCCCATTAAAGGGGTGTGATGAAATGTAATGCTCAATCCTTCTTCGATTCCCCAGAATCATCATCTTGAGGGAAGGCCTACTTCATGATGTTGATCTTGAGGGAAGGTGTTGAGAGTTCACACTCAACATCATGTGATCATGTGTGCATAGCACCATCACATGATCATATGTGCATAGCACTAACCTTATAGAGTGCTATAAAGGAAAGGGTTAGATCCCCTAACCCTAGCCCTAAAAGGGTTTGTATATATTCTATTTTTTCAACTAAATCTAGTGTACAGTTAGTCATTTGTGGTGTGCTCTCTAGCTGTGCCCTCTCTCCTCATCTCCACTCTTCTCCTCTCCCCTCTTCATATTTTGTCATATAGGCATAGTGAATGGTTGTAAATCCATAATATTTCAGCCTATCCACAGGATACCTAGCTCTTGTAGACCTGCGCAAAATAGGCTCACTTCCAAGTGCTCTCAAAACATCCCTAGTCTTCCTTACTCTAGGTGTAACAACAGAAGGAATACCCAACTCATCATCAATGCTCTGTTCTAAGCCACTAGATTCACCGTCCACATAAGAGTGACCTACATTCACATAAAACATGGGCTGATCTACCTTCTCTTTTTCTTTTCGTGATACCTGCATACCACTATCTGCATTGCTTTAAGGAGATTCTCCTGATCTTAATCTGCCTGTCCATGGCGAAGTATGTGAACCACTGCTAGAGGACATTGCAGGTCCACTAATATTTTGTGATTGCTGCTATGAATTCTATGTAGCATTACCATTTTGTGCATCTACATCATCAATCACATTTACTGGTTTATACCAGCTACTCATCTCATCAAAAACAATATCTCTTCTCACTGTAAACTTACGAGTAGAAGGGTTATAGCATCTATACCCTTTTTGCTACAGAGAATAACCAATAAAGATGCACTTCTCAACTTTTGGATCCAACATGGACCTCAAGTCATCTGGCACATGAACATAGGTAATGCAACCAAAAATTCTCAAATAAGAAATATCCGGTTTCCTACCAGTATACATCTCCTTTGGCGTCATGCCATGTATTGCTGCAGTCGGAGTCCTGTTCATTATGTAAGCTGTTGTAGTAATTGCTTCAGCCCCATAATAATCTGGTAGGTCGTCTTCATTTAGCATGGCCCGAGATACCTCTCCAATATGCTTGTTTTTCCTTTCTGCAAGTTTATTTTGCTGTGGGGTATGACTGCATGAATATTGCTGTTTTATGCCATGCTCCTGCAGGAACCTTGCAAACTCATTTGAGAGGTACTCTCCCCCTCCATCTGTCCTTAGGCATTTTATTTGCAACCCTGTTTCTTTTTCAACCATAGCTTTAAAAGCTTTGAAATGCCCAAACACTTCACTTTTTTTTTTCATAAAATACACCGAAACTTTTTTGTTGTAGTCATGAATAAAGGTGACAAAATAATGACAGCCTCCAATAGATGCAGCTTTAGTAGTTCACACATTAGAGTGGATTGAATCCAATGGCTTCTTACTCTCTTGAACATGTCTAGGAAATGGTTTCCTTGCTTGTTCTCCAAATTGACAGGCTTCACATACCTTATGCATTTCTGCAACCTTGAATTTAGGCAATCCTGCAACAATATTTTGGGCTTGGATTGATTTAAGTCGTTGTACATTAACATGACCAATGCATTTATGCCAGATATCAATATCTGCAACTACACCGGTCCCATGTGCAAACATTGCTGCACTCAATTCAAGCATGTCCGCATCCAATGTAAACATCCTGCCCTTCTTCTTTCCTTTTGCTATCAAGCGACCGTTATTTTTCATATCCTCAACAAAGCATCCATGAGGATTAAATCTGACCTGTAAGCCTTGCTCAACCATTTGACCAATAGAAACCAGGTTCTTAGTGATATTCGAGAATGAAATACATCAAATAGGTATTTCTTTTTCCCATCTTGCATAGACAAAGGAATTTTACCAATCTGCACAATAGGATGTGCAGTATCATCACCAGTCTCCACAAATCCTGGTTTTTCCATTTTCCTTGCATCGTAGATCCATTCTGCATGACCTGTCATGTGGTTTGACACACCTGAGTCAACATACCACACATCATTGCTTTCTTCTGCACTTTTCACAGAATTGGTCATGAGCTACATCATAAGCAAATGCTCATTTCTGTCATCACCCTGTCTACTAGAGGATGCATAATTGCCTTGCTTCAATTTTCCATTCATAATGTCATTCTGCTTTTTATAGCAGTCTTTAGCCATATGATCCATTTTACCACACTAGTAGCATTCAACATTGCTGTTTGCATTTTGGCCTCTCTGCCATCCACCACGACCTCTTTGGCTCCCCCTGCCTCTAGAGTTACCACATCCTCCTCCATAGGACTGGTTTTCTTGAGTTTGCTGCATATTTTGATTTCTACCATGGCCTCCAGATCGGCCTGCTCTACCTCTGCCTCTACCTCTTCCAGCATTTGAGTAGAAGAAAGATTCTTTTGATTTCTACCATGGCCTCCAGATCGGCCTGCTCTACCTCTGCCTCTACCTCTGCCTCTACCTCCTGAAGAAGATGCACCACCATTTCTCTGCTCTTCAAAAATTAGAAGAGCAAACAACTCCTCAAAATCAAGAAATTTTTCACCGACGGCAATGGATGTCTGAAACTGTGCATAATCCTTTCCCAGACCATTCAAGGTCATAGAAACTAAATCATCATCTTCCATTGGTGACCCAATGGAAGCAAGTGCATTTGCAATTTTCTTCACCTTCATGTGGTAGTCATTGATGCTCATATTTTCTCTCTGCACATTGTGCAACTCCTGCTTGAGCTGCATTTTCCTGGCTTGCGTATTTGTGCTGTACATTTTTGCCAAAGTATCCCATGCCTCCTTTGGTGTACTTGCATCCTAAATATGCACAATCATAGAATCTGAAATACTGATAGATAGCCAGTACATAACTTTTCTGGCTCTCTCATGCCATCCATTAAATGCCTGCATTTCTTGTTGATTGGGAATATTAGGAAGAACTGGTTCTTCTTCATTTCCTGTAATGAACTCCCAATAGCCTTTTCCCATAAGGAATTCGTCATTCTAAATTTCCATGCTTGGAAGTTGTTCTTGTCAAGCTTTTCAGTGACAATCTATGAAAGAGAATCAGACGCCATTATAGAACACTGCAAAATATTATGTCACTGCAAAAAACACAGCTTCTGCCTCACAAGGGCAAATCTGCAAAACTAAGAAAGTGGTATTTGACAACACAGTCACTTCCTAGTGATGATTTTGCATGAACAGGCAATAAGGATGATTATGTAACTCCCAATATCTTTGCGCATAGGCATACGATGCAATTTCTACGGCAACATTTCACTGACTTGTAGAGCAGCGATCACACAGCAAAAATAGGGCCTTTTTCTCAGTGCTTGCAGAGAACTTCCGCCTCCAAAATGGGCCGTGAAATGGCCTCGAATCAGAAAAATAAAGTCACCAAGGGCTTTGCCCTTATCCTGCAGCATATACTACCCTCTCGTCACACTGCGAGGGCATCTCAATCTGAGACAATGCACTCTTGCGCTTTTTGGCTGTGCTACCTACAGAGATTTGCTCCCAAACTCCAAAAAAAGAAAGCAACACTGGTCCTCTTACGAGCACACCACGAACATGGTTTGCTTTCTTGAGCTCCTTACCATGAACCAGGCTCTGATACCATGTGAAGATAGTGGGAGAGAAGGAAGGAGTCTCACTTGCGGCTTTCTCACATACATAATGGGGGAATACACACAAAGGTGGAGGCTGAAAACAATTTTCCTCTTCTTAGTTGTGAAAGCCAAAAGAACTCTAGTACAAAGATATAGAAGAACCCTATATGTGGGTCTCAAACCAAACTCAGCTATTTAAGGTGGCATACTAACTGAACCACGAACTAGAGTACATAAGGATAGCTATCATCCAGCTATTATTCATGGGCGGTGTACCAACCGCATCTACAGCTAACAAGTCAGTGACATAAATGCACAACGGTCACCCTGGCATATCACGAGTGGAGCTCAATATCTCAATAGAGGATGGCCATCATGACTTTGTCATTAGCCTCTTTCAAAGGGTCAGAGAGGATTGCAACCTCCTCACTACCAAATGTCAGAACATGAGGTCGCTTGCTAATGATAACTCTGACCTCAAAAGAGCTTCCCATTTTGTCCAATACAGCGGTTACATGAGGACAACTTATGGGCGTAGCAAGCAACCAATGTTTCCTTTGGATGCTCCACCATATTATCAATAAATGCCTTAATGATAGATGACATAAATGCATGTAGATGCAAGTCTGTATTTGTCGACAATGCGGTATCACCGCCATTCAAATTAAAAATTTGAGCAAGGAGTAGAAAAGCAGTTATATCCGACTCTCCACCCATAACTGTGGCCATCATTCTACTTTACTGCAGGACATGTTACATACTCTATTTGATCTTCTAAGTCACCTTCCATTTGCATAACTGCATCTATAGCACCTACTAACTTTTGAGCTGATCTACACATCAAAATAGATAACATAAATGAATGTGCACATTGCATAGGATGCATCTCATTGACGTAATTGTGACACAGGTAGGTTATACTTACTCTGACACACTGCCATGGAGTTGACAAAGAAACATTGCTTGGCTAAAATGTCCACAATCACCAAGCTCCAATGCCGGCTGCATTATCAAAATTAAGAATAATTATTATTTGATATAAACCTCCACAATGTAAGAGATAAGCTAAGTAGGGATTGATACTCACTCATGATATGTAGTAAAGATAATTCGCATCGCAGTCAAATCAACAGGTTGCAACCACTTAAAAACATCATCTATGGTCTTTTGCTTATTACTAAGTATATTAGAAACAAGAGGATCGACCATATATGCACATCTCTGTATATATAGGGGAAGCTATTTTAAAACCATACTGCAATAAAAAGAAAAGAATATTAGTTCATTTGATCCAATGGAAATACAAGAGCATAAAGTCAAGAAAAAGTTTCTGTCAAACCTGAGGATGGCTATTATGACCTTGTCATTAACCTCTTTCTTGAAGTTTAAAAGGATTGAAATGTTCTCTTCATCGAATAGAAAAGTAAGAGGTTGTTCTCTAACTTGAAACCTAACTTGAAATGACTTCTCCATCTGCTGCAAGATATGATTATTTTCTAGACTCATCCGATGGATAGCCAGAGTAGCTTTGCTTTCTTGAGATGAGCTTCCTATATTCTCTACTCCAGCTATGTCCTCCTCATCCTCCTCCTATAAAAGGATAAAATAATTATGAGATTCAAAAATTTAAATTAATTATAATTTAAAAAAGGCTTTTAAATAAATAAATAAAATTAAAGATAAGTTTTCATACCTCTAGATATCTTCGTGGCCTTTTTATGTAACCTTCTGAGGCAAGGTCAGTGTCATATGCATCTCCTTCAGCTTCCTTATTATCACTGGTGTCCTCACTATCATATCCAGAGCTTTTAGCATTTTCATCATCTTTCTTGCTCTCATCATATATGGGGGGCCATCTATGTTAACATCCTCTTCATGTGAGATCGGACCTTTCTTATCATACTTTATTGTGAGAGAAGCCACAGTATCAAGGTATTCCAAGCAAGCAGGGCTCTCAATAATATTTACATGGTGTCCTTTTCTGATAAGAACTTCAAACAAATGTCCCATTCAACACTATGTTACTTCCCATCCGGACGGTAGCAAAAATGCCATCATACTAGTTAAAAGATCAGCACTTTTTGCTCACCTTTCATAGTGATATGCATTGCGACAGAGGGGACTTGGAGCTTCGTGCTCTTCCAGCACTAGTTGCAATCTCTTTGCATTCCCTCTTATGTTAATCTGTAAGGAGTGATCATTGTAAGGGCTCTTCATGCACAAGAAAAAGGTTTCAAGACTCTGTATCTTTAGACCACATTCTCTCTTGTCACTCTTTCTTGAGTATATACCATTGTAAATCTTAAGCTCATTGCCATATTGTTTTTCTAGGATGGCAGACATTTTTTCCTTGTCATCTTTATTAGCAAATATAATTCTATTACATAGTCCCACCCTACAAATGGTGGTATGTAATATTTTGTCAAGGAGTTGACGAATGTCATCCAGTGATGTTTCATAGATGAAGAAAAGCTAAGGCCTCTCCCAAGCAGTGTCATCGGACAAAAAATCATTCAATGAAACTCCCTTGCACTCAACACTATTTCCAGACTTTGAAATGATCTCATGTATGAAAAAAAAGCCCTTGTTCAAAGTTTTTGCTTTTCTGAGAGTATGCTTATTGATGACTTTTTGTGCATATGCATACACATTTTTCGGAATGTCACTTGCCATAGGAGGAGTAATTTCAGATCCATCATCTTCTACCTTCACCCATTTATGCACCCAAGCCTTCTGTTTAGCCGACAGTAAAGCTGATGCCATCTGCCTCACAATGCTATGATCAATTTTACACTGGCTAATTGAAATATTTTTTTCTGCCAGCAAATATTCAATTGCACTCTTTATTGCATCACGCTTGACCTGTTGGATAATGCAATCTTCCATGCAATGATCTTTATCCTTTTTGCCAAAAAACCATTCTTTGGACATTGATTTCTCTGCAGCAAGACGGGTATTTGTCTGACAAGTTTCTTAGAGTCCTCCACATCCAAGCCATCATCTCTTTTTTCTCAATCTTCTTTGCCTTGTCTTTAATCAATGATGGAGCCTCATATGTGACATCTCCCTTCTCACATGCAAGACGCATGTCTTTTATCTGATGAAAAACTTCATGACTATGGAAAAGTATGCATGTGTAGTCTTGATACCTGTCCCTTACTGTCTTAAAGCTTGTAATCACCTCTATTCTTTCCTGCTTTCCCCTTGGTACAATGGCACTCAAGCATGTGTAGAAGTCAACAAGATTATCCGCTTCCACTTTAGTTACAGTTCTTTTGAGAGTGGTCACAGGAGAATGAAAAGTTCTCTGTATGGTCCGAGCTTTGAGCAACATCTCTAAAGTGGAGGTGATCTTTCGTAGTGCATAAATGTCATGATTCTTTCCGACTCAATTAAATATTTTTCTCGTTCTTGAAGATACAAATGCATGCAGAATAGTAGTGGAATTGAGGCACACTCGCAAAGGTTTGATAAGTAATTTCTCCTTTGTTGTATGCCTCTCTAGAACGCTCATTACAAGCATAGGCATAGTGCTGACCATCTATTGCCTCAAATGTGCAATGAGCTAAGAAATTTCTCTTGGCATCCTTTATATGTCGTTCTGGATCATTCACTGAACTCTGTCCTTCTTGAAGTGAGGGAACTTGTTTTCCAAGGAACTTAATGAATTGCATCTCAAAATCTATAGGCTGAGAGTAATTGATGGATTGACTAGAATCTCCTCTGATTGGCCAAAATGCCATTGGACGGAGTACCAAATTAGAAACAACTGGTTTTTTTCCATCAATCAAAGCCTGAAAAATCTTTTCAGCATAGACAATATCTAAGGTCCTGTTGTTGGTGAAGACGCTTGCTTTGACCACCATTGAAGCATGCATAACTTGAGTCTTCTGGCCCCATATATATCCTGGATCCTCATCTGTCACAACGTCATTCAAGCAAAGATTTAGGTTCTTCATTGATAACATTTCTCCTTCTGAATCTGACTCCATTTCAAGACCCTCCGCATCCTCTTCGTGTTCTTCCTCTTCTCTTCTTTGCCCTTCTTTGTATATGAACGACCTCTTTTTCGAGTTATAGGAATTGCAACTGTAGCTCATAAAGTACTCGCCTTTTGTATTTGACGTCGGGGTTTATTTTTTAGGGGCTCTATGTGAACCGCTTTAGATCGCCCCACTTCTTCTTCTATTGCCTCAACTTCAATTATACGCAAGGGCTGCACTTGTTCTGTTATTCCATCAACTTCATGAGTTACACCATCTAAGTGAGTAATACCATGAACGAGAGATGCAGGTGCATGTCCTGTCTCATCTGATGCATGTCGTGTCTCAGCCAATTCAATTCCTATCTGAGATGCATGTGCATGTCATGTATCATCTGATGCATGTCGTGTCTCAAGCAATTCAATTCCTATCTCAGATGTAGATCCCTTGTAAGCATCCATGTGTACAAGACCCTCATCCAACGCTACAATGTGTTTTGTCTCATCCCTCATTTGTATTACCATGAACCAGGTCTACATGGAGTGTCTCATCACTTCCTTTCTCATGTGTGGATTCTTGCACCTTAGGTCCCTCTAATGAAGTTGAACCTTGTTCAATCTCAAGATTTTTCTTTCACTCAATGGACGAAAATTCCTCAAGTGGACGGAAATCTCTTTCATCAACAGAATGAAAAGATGCTCACTCAACCGGTCTCAATCTCTTGATCTCTCTCGCACTCTCAAGGATTGCAATGCCTCAGCGGAAGGCAAGGGAGCTCTGATACCATGACAAAATATGAAGAGGGGAGAGGAGAAGAGTGGAGATGAGGAGAGAGGGCACATCTAGAGAGCACACCACAAATGACTAACTGTACACTAGATTTAGTTGAAAAAATAGAATATATACAAACCCTTTTAGGGTTAGGGTTACGGGATCTAACCCTTTCCTTTATAGCACTCTATAAGGTTAGTGCTATGCACATATGATCACGTGATGGTGCTATGCACACATGATCACATGATGTTGAGCGTGAACTCTCAACACTATATGGTCAAAGTGATACAGGAACCAAAACCCACTTCTTTTGAGCAAGCCATGGGAAAAGAAAAATGGGAGAAAGCCATGGATGAAGAAATGGATGCCTTGGAAGCAAATGCTACATGGGAATTGGTGCCTTTGCCTAAAGACAAGAATGCAATTGGCTGTAAGTGGGTTTATAAGGTGAAGCATAATGCAGATGGTTCTGTGAACAGATACAAGGCAAGATTAGTTGTCAAGGGGTATGCACAGACATATGGCATTGATTATGAAGAAACATTTAGTTCGGTTGCAAGGATGGCAACCATAAGAGCAGTCATTGCTATGGCTACATCAAAGGGATGGTCTTTACATCAAATGGATGTAAAGAATGCCTTCTTGCATGGTGATTTGCAAGAAGAGGTCTTTATGGAGTAGCCACCAGGTTATGTTCATGCTGTTCATCCTGAGTTTGTTTGCAGGTTGAAGAAAGCCTTGTATGGCTTGAAGCAAGCACCTAGAGCATGGTCTGCCAAGATAGGACAGTATCTTGTTACTATTGGCTTTCAGATTTCCAAGGCAGATTTCTCACATTATGTGAGAAAAATAGAGAAAGGTATTATGCTGCTTGTCATTTATGTTGATGATTTGATCATCACATGTGATAGTAATGAAGATATCCTTCATGTGAAAATGCTATTGAAGCAGAAGTTTGAGATGAACGATTTGGGAGAGCTGCGTTATTTCTTGGGCATTGAGGTGATTAGATCACCAAGTGGGATACAGCTCTTGCAAAGGCAATATGGATTGGACATGCTATCCAAATATGGGATGACAGGCTGTAAGCCTATTTCAGTTCCTTTGCAGCAGAATGTGAAGCTGAGCGCAAATGCAGGTGAGCTTCTGGAAGACCCTACTATGTACAAACGCATAGTAGGAAGTTTGATTTATATGACTATTACCAAGCCAGATTTGAGCTATGCTGTTAGATTGGTAAGTCAGTTTATGCAGGCTCCAAGGAAACTGTATTTAAATGCAGCTAGATGCATACTCAGGTATGTGAAGTCCACATTGCAGTATGGACTATTTTATGAGACTGGGGTTCAGACACAGTTGCATGGATACACTGATGTTGATTGGGCTAGTAGTATTTCTGATAGACGATCTAGTAGTAAATATGTGTTCTCTTTTGGGAGTGCTGCAGTCACTTGGAGCAGCAAGAAACAGCCTACAGTTGCCTTGTCGAGCACAGAGGCTGAGTACAAGGGTGCAGCAATGGCTGCATGTGAGGTAGCTTGGGATCATAAGCTACTTTATGATATGCATCATTCTACAGATGGGCCAGTTGTCATTTATTGTGACAACATGAGCAGTATACACTTGGCAAATAACCCAGTCTATCATGCTAGAACAAAGCACATTGAGGTGCATTATCACTATGTGTGGGAGAAGGTTTTACTAGGTCTTATTGATCTAGTTTATGTTAGCACATAGGATCAGGTAGCTGACATATTCACGAAGGCATTGGGCGCAGAGAAGCTGCGCAAGTTCAAAGACCTGCTTGGTGTGCAGGAATTCGGATTGAGCTCGAGGGGGAGTGTTGAGATATCGAGCTCCACTCGTGATATGCCAAGGTGACCGTTGTGCATTTATGTCACTAGCTGCAAATGCGCTTGGTACACCGCCCATGAATAATAGCTGGATGACAGCTATCCTTATGTACTCTAGTTCGTGGCTCAGTTAGTATGCCACCTTAGTTAGCTGAGTTTGGTTTGAGACCCACATATAGGGTTCTTCTATTTCTTTGTACTAGAGCTCTTTTGGCTTTCACAACTAAGAAGAGGAAAACTGTTTTCAGCCTCCGCCTTTGTGTGTATTCCCCCATTGTGTATGTGAGAAAGCTGCAAGTGAGACTCCTTCCTTCTCTCCCACTATCTTCACATCCTCAGGTTTGATATGAACATCTCTTGGCTTGATACTTCAATCATTTGATTTAATCTGCTTCTAACATTTGTTTATTTATTGCTGCAATATGGTTATATCTCACTTTCCTAGATCAGTACAGAATCGCGTGTGTATGCTCAATTCTCTGCTTTTAGCTGTACTTAGTGACAAGAAGACGGTAGATGATGTTTGTTCAATGCTACGACCTTTAAACTTGGATGGCATGCTAGTCGTCTTTATGCCATATTATGAGAAGTATCATCTCAATCTTTCTTTTACTCTTTTATTTGTAATATTGTGTCAATTAATACTTAATATTATCTTCGAGGATCTAGCCCTCAGATTGGGTCCTGCGAGCTTCCCCTCCCCCCCTCGCCGTTAGCCCCTACCTCCCCCCTCGCTCCCCCCCCTCGCCGCGACCACCTCCACCCCTCCCGTCCGCCCTCGACCCCCGTCCCCTCTCCTCCCCCCCCGCCGGCACCCCGCTACCCCTCGCCTCACCTCCGCTCCAGCCGCCCCTCGCTCCATCCCGCCCCCTCGCTCCATCCCGCCCCCTTACCTCCGCTCCATCCCGCCCCCTCGCTCCAACCCGCCCCTCGCCCCCGCTCCAACCCCCCCCCTCGCCGCCGCTCCAACCGCCCCCTCCGCTCCATCCCGCCTCGCCTCGCCTCGTCCCCCCCCCCCTTCTCTCCAGCCCGCCTCGCCCTCGCCCCGCCTCCGCTCCATTCCGCCCCTCGCTGCTCCCTCGCCATCCACCCCGCTCCAACCCGCCCCCTCGCTGCTCCTTCACCCCCTCGCTTCACCCGCCTCCGCCTCATTCCGCTCCCCCCGCCCCCCCGCTTCACCCCTCCACCCCCGCCATTCCAACTTCACCCCCCCCCCCCCGCCCTCCCGCCCCCTTCCGTACTCCCCGCATCCCGCAGCCTTCGCCCCGCCCTCCGCTTCGACCCCTCCGACCCTTCATTTCGCCTCGCCCACCTCACCCCCAGGCTCCACCGCCGCTTCATCCCCTTCTTGGGTGGCAGCCTGTTTTTCTTCATCGGAAGCTTGCAGTTAGTCTTGGCGGTATGGCGGCCCCCAGCCCGGATCCGGAGGCCCAGTCGGACCCTCCCTCTCCAGATGCCTACCGCGTTATCCTGACAGAGCAACAATCATCCCGTGTTCAGGAGGTAGCCAGTGACTTTGCTCGTACCTCTGTTTACGGTAGAGTCATTGGACACTCCCCCTCCAGGTCTACCATCAGGGACTGGCTCCAGTCCACTCTCTTGCTAGAGGATGGCCATATTGAGGAGGTGGCCCTTATGGGTAGGGGCATCTTCTGGCTCAAACTCTCCAGTGAGAAAGCTGCGAGCAATCTGATTGCCAGTTCCCCCACATCGGTGGATGGGAAGATCATCATGATAGTCCCGTGGTACCGTGGTTTCAGCGCAGCGGATTTCGATACTTGGTTCCGTATACCTCGCCACCCAGTGACACTAGTTTTTCCAGGGCTTGCTACTGAGCTGCGGCTGATTGTCAGGGACTTGGGCTCCCATTTTGGCTGGGTTATGCACGACACCTTTGCCGACGCGGTGACCATGGCAGGAGCTCCCCGAGTCCGTGTGGCTGTGGCGGATCCTGCGACTCTCCCTGCAGTGATCGAGATCGTGACAGGTGCCGGCAGTATCACCCAGAGCATGATAGTCACCGGACAGCCAGGTCAGTGCCTGCGGTGCCATGGCTTTGGGCACTTGGCGGCTGCTTGTCCACGCTTTGCCAGCTCGTCTCGACCCTCCCCGCCCCCGCCCCCGCCCCCCCCACCTCCCCCCCCCGGACAGCCACATCAGGAGGAGCCGAGGCAGTCGGAGCCTGGGCCAGAGGTAGTGGGCGGTTGGACCGAGGTTCGAAGGAAAAGAGGAAAGAATAAGAAGATTTCGGATAAAGGCAAGGAGGCAGAGGTCACCCTTCCTGCAGCAGCACTCCAGAGACCTGACAGGCAGATGCCCCAGGGACCTGGGAGAGCTTCTTCTTCGACGACAGCCCGCCCTCCACAGCCTCAGATCCTCCTCTCTCCCACCCCCCCGCCTTCTCCCCAGTTTCCCCCCCCTTCGCCCGCCCCGCAGTTTCAGCCCCCGCCTCCTTTTCCTCAGTCCCCTCCCCCTCCCCCTCCCCCTCAGCCCCAGTTCCAGATGCATCCCCATCCCCCTCCCCCCCCTGCTCCCCTCGCCCCTCCTACAGAGTTAGCTGCACCGTCGCCTTCCCAGCCGAGTGCAGCCTCCGCTCCGCCTCCTCCACCTTCTCCGCCAGTCGCCTCCGTGGAGCCCGAGTCGCCTATCCCGCAGCCTCCTCCCCCTCCCCCCCCGATTGCAGGACACCCGGAGTCTGTACCACCAGTGGAGCAGGTTTCCCTTCCCGCTAGCCCCTCAGTGGCAGACTCAGCTGGGTCTCAGCTCCAGGAGAGAGAGCTCCCTCGAGACTTTTACAGATCTGGCCCCTGGGACTACCTGGATGTGGCCGACCTTGGGACCTTCCCGGCTTGTCTCGACATTAGTATCTTCATGCTCGGCAAAGGGGCGGATGGGAAGATTGCTGCCTTGGCTCCCAGGGATGGCCCTAGCTTCGCCTTCACGTTCCTCAGCGATGGCACCGAGACCTGGACAGACGACTCGGTGTGGGAGGCTCTCAGAGAGCAGACACACGCCCAGATTTGCTCCTGGATAGGCCCGTCCGGTGGGCAGCTCCTCGAGACTCAGTGGTCCGAGGGCGATGTGCGCTTGCGGTGGCGTTGCGCTGCCAAACGTTTCCGATTGATCGTGATCCTCAGACCCCCCCTGGCATGGCCTCTTCCCCAGGATGTCAGAGCTTGGTCCCAACAGAAACTCCGAACCTTCTACGGGATGACCACTTCAAAGATCTCGAGCTGGCTCGAGAAAGCATTTGCTCATGGCACTAGAGGCCTCTCGCCATTGCTGAAGGTGTTGAAGAACGGGCAGGACGACCCCGTCTCCCCCTCCAAACCTTCTCACAAGCGGCAGCGCCTCCACTCCGATATGTCTGATTCTTCTTCGACTTCGACTGCGAGCAGACAGCTGTTCGCAGCCCCCCATCCCTCTCCATGAGCCTACACCTCGTATCCTGGAATGTGAACGGGTTTCACTCTTTGAGCACCCGTGGTCCCAGGAAGCTCATTTTGCGTCAGGAACTTCAGCCTGCAGTGATTGGTCGATTGGATGTACTGCTGCTCCAGGAGCACAAGCTTTCTGCGGCTCATGCCAGTAGCTGCGGGAAGGTTCTCCCTGGACGCTCCTACACTTATTGGGAGCCTTCGGTCGGCGCACAGGGGAGGAGCGGGGGGGTCTGTACCTCCGTGTGCGAGCAGTTAGCTCAGTTAGTTTTCGGTCACGGCACGTTGATCCCAGGCCGAGCCCTTTGGGTAGGCCTGAATTTGGAGGGATCCAAGATAGGAATCCTCAACATTTATGCTCCCACAGACCTCCGATGCAGAGCCACCTTCTGGAGGACACTTACAGGGATTCTTCCAGACATGGATTCCTGGATTGTTGGAGGAGACTTCAACAACCTGGAGACCTTGGAGGACCAGCAGGGTAGAGATCCGGAGTTCACAGGTATGGCTCAGGCAGAGCAGTCAGCTTGGGACTCTTTCATCTTCGCGACAGGAGGGAGGGACAGTTGGAGAGACCCGTCCTTCCGGCGTTGGCACGGGAGCCTGGACTTCTCTTGGGGCTTCCGCAGGGAAGGAGGCAGACTCCTGGAGCGGCTTGATAGGTTTTATGTCAGTGATTGGGCCATCAGCAGAGGTGGCTAGGCGGGCATTGTTCCAGGGACGACACTCTCCGACCATGCGCCTGTGCTCCTTTCATTAGATTCGGCAGCCCAGACTCTCCCCCCCCGATCATGCAGGATTCCCGATTCCATCTTCTCGAGGGTGGACGTCCGTAGCAGCATTTGCAGTCTTTGGGACAGAGACTGGGGGGAGGGCGTGGATCTGGTAGACTCGGTCGCGCAGGCTCTGCAGGAGTCCAGCCAGATCTGCCAGCTCGCAGCCCTACAGGCTCGACAGGATTGGTGGGGCAGAGAGAGAGCTCTTCGAAGGGACCTCACCTCCATTCAGCGACTTCAACAGTCTTCCCCGGGCTCGGAGGAGCTTCGGATCAGGCCCTTCGAGCCAGAGCCCTCTTGGAGGAGACCCTCCAGCGTCGCTCCGAGTTCTCCTATCACGCCTCTCTCTCCTTCTGGGCCCGGAAGGGTGACCGGATGTGCAGGGAGTTCTTCAGGACACACGGCCAGAGAGCTGCAGGTGATCAGCTACGGAGTCTCAGGACAGCGGATGGTCACATTGTTACGGACCCGGGGGAGGTCCTGGGGTTGGCCACTGACTTCTACAGGACCCTCTTCCAGCAGGAGCCACTTGCCCCTCGTGCCAGTCGTGACCGTGAGGAGGTGTGGAGGCACATTCCATCCCTGGTCCAGCCTAGCATGCAGGCGACTTTGTTGGCGCCGTTCACCTCGGATGAGATGTTGGAGGCCTTGATGGCTATTGATGGGCAGAAATGCCCAGGTGAGGATGGGCTATCCCGAGCTTTCTTCACCTCCTTCTGGGACCAGATCCATCAGCCCCTCCTTGCAGCTCTGCAGGGGATTTTCAGCAGCGGTCAGATGCCAGAGAGCCTTTCCTCGGGACTGATTTGCCTCATCCCGAAGGGAGGAGATAGACAGGAGATCCGCCAGTGGCGTCCGATCACTCTCCTTACCACTGCCTATAAAATCCTCGCCAAGATGATCAGTGCCAGAGTTCGACCTCTACTTCCAGACCTCGTCCATGACACTCAGACAGGCTTTGTCCAGGATCGCAGTATCCTGGATAATGTCTTCACCTTTTCAGAGGCGGCGGAGTGGGCTCAGTACAGCGGATCACACCTTGCCATTTTACTTCTCGACTTCGAGAAGGCCTACGATCGCGTGGATTGGTCCTTTTTGGAGGGGACTCTGGAGCGGCTAGGTTTCCCGGCAGGCTGGATTCAGGGTATCTCAGCTTTGTACAGGACAGCGTCTAGCAGAGTCATCATTGGAGGCAGGATGGGTGAGCGATTCAGCTTGGAGAGATCAGTACGTCAGGGCTGTCCCCCGGCTCCTTATCTGTTTCTCTTCTTCGCCGAGGCCATGACTTACTACCTTCGGGCGAGGTCCACAGGGCTCAGGGGTGTTCGCCTTCCACTCCGGGAGGACACGGAGCTTCTGGACTCAGAGTACGCAGATGATACAGCCCTTTATGTCCAGGACGATGAGAGGATGCTAGAGAGGGTGCGGATGGCCCTGGAGGTTTTCTGCTCGGCCGCTGGTGCGAAAATCAACTGGAACAAATCAGTTGGTTTTCTCACAGACCCGGGGGCGTGTTCTCAGTGGGGGCGATTTCTGGGCTTCAGATGGATTCCACGTGGACAGACAGCTAGATACCTTGGCTTCCAGGTTGGCCTAGACATTACGCCAGCTCAGCAGTTTCTCCCGGTGCTAGATTCCATCCGACGGAAGCTAGCTTTCTGGAGCACTGCTAAGCTTTCCCTTGCAGGTCGTGCTTTAGTAGTTAACCAGGTCCTTCTAGCCACGGCTTGGTATGTGGCTTCCTGTTGGTGCTTCTCGAGATCCAGCGTGGCACAGCTCAGGAGGTTGGTTCAGAACTTTCTTTGGTCTGGGGAGGATGGGCATAGAGATACCAGAGCCAGGGTTGCTTGGCAGACAGTCATTCTTCCGCAGGCTGAGGGTGGTCTGGGGGTCATTGATCCAGAGCTTCAGAGTCAGGCCTTGTTAGGCAAGCTTATCATCCGTGGTTTGACCCCAGGGGGGCAGACGTGGAAGATGTTACTTCAGCAGGGAGTCGGCTCTTGTGTCCCGCGCCGAGGTGGAGAGTGGCTACCGTCCTTCAGGTGGATCTTCACTTCCGCCCCGCTCACTCAGCCCCGCTCCCCACTCGTTCGTAGCCTCCTCATGGTTTGGAGGCGGCTCCGTCTCAGTCTCATTCAGTCCCAGCCCAGCTGTCAGGAGGAGATCGATCGCCAGCCGCTCGTATGGAATGGGCAGGTCAGAGACGCCGAGGGCCTTCAGTTGGGGGAGAGATCACATATCAGGTGGGACGGCTGGATGAGGGGGCCAGCCCGGTCCCTTCGAGTTTGGAGGGATACGTACAGACATCTGGAGATGGCCGATCTTGCAGACGCAGCTGGAAATGCACGCGGAGTCCAGGCGAGACGCACGGAGATCGACGGTGCGATCCCAGCCGCTTGGTTGGCTCCACCTGAGCCTCAGGTCCTCATGCCTGGAGACACCCACTGGCTGGGACAGTTCACCCCCCGTGGCATCCCACTGGTGGTCGCAGGACGTTTGGATGACTCCTCTATCGCCTTCTTCGCGGTTTCAGGGGATGGACGACTCAGGAGAGAGGATGCGCTCATCGACCCCCTACTCCCGTGGCAGAGGGTTAGGGTCGTAGGCCTTCTGGGGAAGGTCTGGCATACCGACCCTAGTATCGAGCAGGACCAGTTGCAGCTTTGGCGTCTTTGGCTCTGGGAGGGGCGGGCCTTGTCAGAGCTTGAGTGGGACCCAGGAGAGTGGTGGTGGCCAGAGATTGTGACAGGACAGGGGCCGACTTCCTTCTTCGCTTACAGCACGACTCTGGGCAGGCGAGTTCTCGGGAGGATGCAGAGCCGCCCCCCCACCCAGCGTCCTAGCTGGTACGCACAGGGTATTTCCAGGTTCTTTTTGCAGGCATTCTGGAAGGCCTTGTGGGAGAGCTGGCGGCCGCGGAAGATCTCATACTTCCTGTGGCTTCTTACCCACAAAAATCTTCCAGTGGGGAGCTGGTTGAGGCAGATAGGCCAGGACGGTTGCTGTCAGATTTGCCATGCGGATGAGGAGTCACCAAAACACTGCCTGTGGAGATGCACGCGCGCCCAGGAAGTGTGGAGGTGGACTTTCGGGCTTCTTACTCGTGCAGCACCAGAGCTAGGAGTGATCACTTGGGGCGCGTTCTGTTGGTGCAGCACCGCACCTGGTCTTCATCACTTGTTCGAGGCATGCCAGCAGGACCCCACTTTCCTTATCACACAGGGGACGTGGGGGCCGCTCGAGGGTATCCCACAGCACCTAGCAAAGGCTGATACAGGAGTTCGGGAGAGGCAGCCAGTCTGGGAGATTATCAGCAGCATTACAGGATGGCACATCTGGACCTCGCGCTGCGCGCAGATCCTCGGTGGCACCTCCTTATCGACTGCCCAGATCATGGCGGAGATTTGGAGTGAGATTATTCATACCCTCAAAGGCCAGTGGGACCAGATTCAGGGAGACTCCCGGGCTGGTCAGGAGAAGCGGAGACGCTTCCTCCAGGCTTGGGACACACAGAGCCTCTTCTTCGAGCAGACTACGCAGGGCCTTCGGTGGCACTACTCACCACCCCGATGGCTGTTCTTTCACACTCAGCATATCCCTCCGTGAGAGTATGATTTATTATGCTACCTTTTGGGCTGCGTCCGGTTTGTGAACGCAGCCCGTCAGCTATAAGCTGACCTCTTGTATCTTGTTCTCGAAGTAATATAATTAGCACTGTTTTTTCGGCAAAAAAAATTAATACTTAATATTGTGATAAATCTCATCGCTCTTTATTGGTGATGTAGCTCACATTGGAGCCTGATAGTATGGGATCTTGATGACAATCATTGTTGGTTTGTCAATTCATTTACAGGCTTTCACAGGGTGTTCAAGTAAGTGTTTTTTAATCATATCATTATGAACATGCATCTTACTATTTACTACACAAATTCACTTTGTCATATGTCATGATGGACAGGTCTGCAAACAAGTTAGTATCTGCGATTATGAAAATCGAGGAGCATCAAGACCAACCAAATTTCCAGACACGCCTCGCAGTGGAGCAGAAAGATAAGTTTAGTAGTGGGTGGAGAGTTGCGTATAGCTTCATGTTGTTTCTCAATGAAATTTTTGAACGTGTCTCAATAGAAGCATATACAAAGCTCGAGCTACAAGATTTTATGGCTAAGACTGTTCACTACCTAACTGCTACCATTGGGAAACAACATGATGGACTCAATGAAGAACCTGATGGAGCCAAAGAAAAACAAGAGACAATTCAGTCTCCTTCTGCATTAGAGCCTCAAGCAGGAGCATTACAATCTCCACTTGAATTAGAGACTCAGTGCATTCTTCCTACACAAGAAGTAGAGACTCAATGTGCATCTACAACATCACATCTTGCAAAGGAGGAAGAGATTGAGTCTATCCCGATTGCACCAGAAGTAGAAACTCAATGTACACCATCCACACAAGAAGTAGAGACTCAATGTAGTCTTAGAGCATCATAGCCTCAAGAGGACTCATTAGACTCTATTTAGTGTTATAAAGCATATCGAATGAAATATGAGTCCTTGAATATTTTTATCTTGTTTGTGTTGACTAATGATAGTGTTTTTTTAACTTATGTTAAATGTTATAATACATTAGGATATTTACTTTTATGATATTTATTCAATTTGTATTATTATTGTATTAGCAATTCTAAAAAAATAAATTGTATTAGCAATTCTAATATGATCTGCTTAGCCCTATCAGGCTTGTTGCAGAGTATACAAAACTATTACAAGCCACAGAGGCCGAGATCACACTAGAAGATCTCATCATTAGTATCTCTTATCTTCTCAACAATCCAATCTTCCACAGACTCCACGTCCATATTCTCAACATAATTACAATGAAGGAAGAAATTCAAGCAGTCATGATGGATAGGCCACAGAGGCCGAGATCACACTAGAAGATCTCATCATTAGTATCTCTTATCTTCTCAACAATCCAATCTTCCACGGACTCCACTTCCGTATCCTCAACATAATTACAATGAAGGAAGAAATTCAATCAGTCACCGATTGTTTCTTTATAATCTCTTTGGGAGGCCTTTATTGTTCTTTCAGCATCCCGATCAAATCGGCCATACCGAGTGCTTCGATAATGTAGATTACTTAAGAAATCCAAGAGATCTTGTCGTGCTTTTGTGATACATTGTAAAAGTATTTTGCTCTCTGCTATCTTCTGGGTCTCCTCCCTCTCTGCCCACCTCTGTGCATCGAATTCCTCTCTCTCCATTCGTGTCACTGGAGAGCCTTGTCGAATTCTTGCGTCTCTCTGTGCTCCTTGGTCAGCAACCCATTATTTGAGACTGTCAATTCCAGACTCCACGTCTCCGACGACGCCAAGGACATCCATGGTGGGTGGAGAGATGATAAATTAAGAGCGATAAACAAAGAATGTGCCTGTAGAAAGGACTAGGATGGACGAAAGAAGGAAGTCTAATTATATTATTCTTGTCTTTAATCACTTTATTTCATAGATTTAAATCGATTCAAAATCTATCATCTCACGTGTTTCTCACATCTACGGTCTTTTATTTTTTACTTCACTCAATGGACAACTCACCTCTCTTAATTTATTAAATCGGTTTTACTTTTTTCGAAGTCTAACTTATTATATACAATAAATATCTTATGATGAGAATCTAATAATTATATCATTCTTGTGTTTCATCACTTTATTTTATAGATTTCAATGTACTCAAAATCTATCATCTCACATGTCTCGCATTACGGTCTTTATTATATTTAAAAAATATCTCATGATGAGATTCTAATAATTATATCATTCTTGTGTTCCATCATTTTATTTTATAGATTTCAATATACTCACTATCTTACATGTCTCACATGTCTCGCATTACGGTCTTGCATCCCATCATTTTATTTTATAGATTTCAATGTACTCATTGTCTTACATGTCTCACATTACGGTCTTGCATTTGTTACTTCAGACAATCTAGTCATCTCAGCCTCTACCAATTCTTTATTCTAAATCTTTCATCTCATATTATGAGTCTGTAGTTCTATAAATCCCTTAGTAGTCGTTCATCTTCTATATCTCGCCCGCAGCAAACACTTCTTCCACTTTGCTCTTCTTACCTTACTCCTCTCCTCAAGCTTACTCCTTCCATCTTGCCTGCAGCCTTATCTCCTCTCCTCAAGCATACTCCTTCCATCTTGCCTTACCTCCTCTAATTACCTTCCTCGCTCTCGTTACCTACCTTCTCTCATTTCCATGGATCTTTTTGAAATAATCGATTCCGTCGAGCAAGCCATTAGTAGCACCAAACTATGGATTGCCGAGAACTAGGGAAAGAGAGAGAAGAGAAAGCGAAATCCAACTCCGTTAACCCAGTACGAGAAGGATGACTTTGCTTGTCAGAAGGGCTTAGAGAAGGAGGAGAAAAGAAAAATAAGTATGGCTACTAGTGAAATAGATAAATTGCAGCCATATAGGAGAGAGCTGACAGACTTTCAAAGTGAGATATCTTCGCGTGGTTATGGAAGATTTCCACCCCAAAAACCATAAGCCATTCGGAATAAACAAAGTGTTATGCACGAGAAAATTCATCAATCCTTACTTCTCTTTCATAATTTTAACTACATCGATGAGGATAAGATGAGCTCAGCTCTTGAATGGGTTGAATTTAGGCTAGAGAGAGAAAATAGATTTGCCTTCTAGTGAGAGGCTTATTGTAACTTTTGGTGTTTTTCAACACCTTTATAAATATTGTGAGAGTGCTCTACTTCCACTTGTAACTTTTGAAAGTGTTTCCTAAACACTATTATAAATATTAAGAGAGTTTACAATTGCTGAATCTTATTTTTTTGTGTAACTTATCTCAGGCTTATTGTAATTTTGTCAACACCTTTATAAATATGGTGAGAGTTTCCTTAATACTGTAACTTTTGAAGGTGTCTATTAACACCATTAAATATTAAGAGAGTTTACAACTGCTGAATCTTATTTTTTCGTGTAACTTATCTAGGCTGCGTTAAATTTTATCATTTTAGTTTCATTTCCTTTAAAAATGTATAAAAAAATGCTTGTTTTTATGTTTTTATATGTGCTTTAGAGATTGGGTTTTTCTTGAATTTTATCTGAAAACTAGTCTAAAAGTATATGTAAAAATGAATTTGTACATTGACAAGTCCAAAATTAATAAAATAAGTGTTTATAACACCTTCGCTTTCTAGGGATCTTTTAGAGACTAGGGTATCTATACACTGAAGATGATGTATAATGGGAGTATCATCAAAGATGGATTAGTTCAAATAAAGGGAAATTTTCATGAAAAGAATAGAGAAACAGAACCTGCCACAAAAGCATCCTTTGGCGAGGATTCGCACTCGTCTTTAGCGTGTTTTGCAGAAGCGGAAGACACAATTTAAGTTAGGACCAATCTAACCTTCCAAGCATGAATCAACACGAAGCTACTGATGGAGATGGGGGAAAGGTAGAGCGCCAGTGAGATGCGGTGCAGAGCACAGGGCTTACGCACAGGTAATTAGAGGGAGATGCAGGAAAGGTAGAGCGGGAGGGAGATGCGGTGAAGGTAGAGCACCAGTGACATGCAGTGCAGAGCACACGGCTTACGCACAGGTATTTGGATGGAGATGTAGGAAAGGTAGAGCAGGAGTGAGATGCAGTGAAGTGCAGAGCACACGACTGATGCAGGGGTAATTAAGAAGTGCAGCGATTCAAGTGAGGAAGACGACCAACGAGGACGGAGCTCGAACGTTTGCAATCGTTACCTACACCGTCCGAATTTGGATTTGCTCTGCGAACGCTGTGAGTTTGCGCCATATTCATAATACCTTCATACATTAATGGTAAATGTAAGAGCAACAAAAGCAAACGAATATTTGCATCGCAATTTGGAAAGCCAATATGAAATACCGCAGACCTCGTTCGAATTCGACATTCGCCACTGCTGGTATCCATGGATTCTCGGAATCCCTTGAGTCTCTTCGTGGAGCGATGTGCATGCAAAGAGAGTTTTATAGAACGCACGAAGGATTCTGTTTTTGGAGAGCATATACCCATCCCATCCTTTTCCTCTTCTTCCTCCCATACCTCTCCATAACTTTCCTTGCCAACAACTCTCTAGAATAATCCAAATATCCACGAACTGGAGTGACACCAATCCCTCAGAATATCCATGGGCTCGAATGATAACAATCCCTCAGAATACGCAAAAAGGATGCAATCGTTGTATCCCTTGCAGTCTTGCTGCCCGCTGCGCTGCGATTGGTGCACGGTATTGGTTATCCCTGTAGGCATAGTCTCCCTGAAGAAGTTACTGGAACACTACCGAGAGAAGGCATGCATTGGTGGATAGAGGGATGCTGATCGTGATGAAGGCGACGAGTGGGGAGTACCTGAGGAAGCAGAATTGCAGCAGACGACGGACATCCATGGTGACTTGTAATCATGCTAATGATCCTTTTGTAGTGAAAGTTACAAATTTCAGAAGCAACTTGAGCTATGAAAATCGCTGCCAATTTGTTATTGAGCTTGCCGACCAACATCGAAGTTGCTAGTCAAGAAGTAACAATGCATATATATTTGTTAGCACCACCTTTCAAGGCCACTCTCTATAAATCCTTTTGCACAAAAGTGTCCTTCCAATTGACAGTGATGCAGACAAAGGGGGGGTTGGATGTTCTCTTATTGGCACGTTGATCCGAATATTGTTGTACGCAAATGGCGAGCTCTTTTGTCTTCCTCAATAGAGGGGCTCCAGAGACACCTTGAGGCATTACAATCCTTTTGTGAGTCTCATGATACAGAGTGGGCTCGTGTAGAGCGGCTTCAGGTTCTCATGCTATCATGGATGATCCGGGGTAAGCCATCCATCCCTCACCAGATCATTCAGGCTGAGTTCATCCCCATTACAGCTAGATGCTACATTTCAGGTCATCCCTTATTTGTACCGAGTCAAGGAGTATGGGGATTACACTTCTGGGGACAGCAAGCTACCATGGTTAGCATTGTCCTCCTCTATGGCTCTCTCAGCAAGAGGGGACCAAAGATGCTGGTATGCACGCACTCAGAGATGGTTTGAGCGACTAGGGCTTCACATGGATAGACTCCCTTCCTTCCAGTACAATATGGACACTCTGTTCTCTCCCCTCATGTCACATGAGGTCAACCAGGTCATCCGCGAGGATCTCTTATAGCTACACACATTCCAGACCTAGCTGGGACCGAGCGAGCTTCTAGTGAAGCTCAACTTTTACAGGGATCACTGCTTGCATATCACAAAGGAGGGGTTCGTTGACCCACCAGAATACACACAGATCCACTTACCCCCCTCACTGAGGATCTCTATTGGGCAGTTGCCGGTCTCTTCACATAGACTTCGTATCGAGAGCGGTAGAGCAAAGGGCATACCCAAGGAGAGGCGCATATGCAAATTGTGTGACATACACGAGGTTGAGACAGAGGAGCGTTTCATCTTCAGGTGTCCTGTTTACTATGAGATCCGAGGGCGTTCTACTGCCTCTTCAAAGATAGCTTTGGGGTTTTGTCCCGGTTCCTCTCCTATCCAAACCAGAGATGCTTGGCGGCTTTCATTCATGAGGCAATCACACACCGCGAGAGGCTACTTTGATCACAGAGACAGGAGCAGACTTTTTCCTCTCCGAACTCCATCACAGAGTTCTTCCTGCCAAATCACAAGCGACTCGACAACTCAGACAGGATTGACGCACAGATTACCCTTCGGGATATCCCCGCCAGATTCAAAGCCACGCTAACAAGGATTACTGCAGCCATTGTTGGGTGCAGAGTCATGACCAAGAGACGTCACAGGGTCACACCTATGAGCCACCGACAAAACTCTATTGCCGCGTTCATGCCTCCATTGCCTCGTCCATCCTGATGCACTGATGATGTTGACAATGTTGGTGATGACGATGATGATGAGATTGATATGTAGTTGACCATTAGCATGACTATGTTGTACTTGGTACTTACCATTTTGCATTTTTTGCATTCTACATTGGCGTGCATTTTTTGCATTCTACATTGGCGTGGATGCTCATTTTAGTAGCTCCACCCTCACAGTTCGTATGTACCAAGATTTTCACAATCTCATAGACCCATCGGTCTTCTTAAAACTTTAATAAACTTTCTTTCTTTCTCCCCTCGCCCCTCCCAAAACTCCCAAATCAACTCATCAACATTATCCTCCTCTATCGATATACTCCAAACACTCCATAAAAGCTTAAAACATCAAAATAATGAAGGCAATACTCTTAAGCACATCATGTGCTCTCTTGTTATGCTCCCCCTAAAGCTGATGATGTGCTCTTTACGGCATTAGAATCAAGCAAGATTTTGTGCCTCTTCTTTCGTGGCTATGGAGCAGGAATGAAAGAATTGGACTTGAATGAATTAAGCCATGCAATTGAAGTCACTATTTGGAGCTCTCTCAAAAGAGAGCACAATGAGATAGCCACTCTCTTAAAAAATGAGCAACTTTAATTAAAAATGTATCTCGATTCTGACTAGCCTTCAACCAAAGTTCTATAACCTCCATTAGTTTGCCTTATCTGCTAGAACTTCTCTTTGAAAGACTAGTAAAAACATATGCTCATATACGCACAAGCACATGTAAACACACAACTGCTTGCATATGGATTTTGCATTCAATAATGGGTGTTAATGAAGAAGTCTTCCCTTAGCCTCTTGAGCTTGGCAAATTTCTGTTAGACACACATTTGTAAGAACCCAAGTCATTTCCGCGTGCATGCGCACCCATGCATGTAAGCTTCTTCAGGCACACACATGCTATGCACCTAGAGCTATGATATTTTCTGAATTTCTGAGCCTAGAATGCCTACTACAGTATAGTTCATATAATTGCAACACCCAAGAAAACATGCTGAGGGTTTGATTATCACAAGTATCAACCGGTTCACCTGATTAAAATTTATCAATCAAAACATCAAACGTAGATGGTTTGATCCCATGCCTAAATGCAGCAGGTAATGGGTTAGCAGAATATGATTCCAACAATTGACATGATCACACACCAAGATCACAATTTTCCAAGCCTCTTGATTCCTTAAAAAGCTTCACTTATTTCAGTTGTACTTAAAGAGGTGAAGAAATTAATATACTTCTGTAAGACTAGAATATGTCCAATCATACAAATTTAAGTTTTTTGTTGTTTTAAAGAAGGTGAAGAAAAATGTAACTAAAGAAATGCCTCAGACCAAGCTCGGCCATCCTCTATTTCAAGAATCCATTGGGTAGATGAGTATTTACATTTTCAAAACCATTAAGAAACCACATCTATGTTAGTCTCTTGCCACGTTTCCACAATACAGGACTGTTAGAACTTCAAGGAGGATATATATACAAATAGAGAGGTACAGGAATGGAAACCATAATGAACAGAATGATACATGGTAATGGCTTTTAAGAGTTGCAACGGGGTTTAATGACCTGATCTTCAAGCTTACAGCTTCCTCAAAGCCTCGTGTTGCTATTGCATGACACCAGATGTGACTGCCCTTTAGGCACGCCTATAAAGATATGGCCAACTGAGCACCCAAGGACGATAATACTCTGAAAGAGCAACACTCTGAAACAATGTCCAAGGGCTGGCTGCAGCAATAAATCCAAGAAAGGCCCCCTCGCTTAGCAGAGCATAAATCCTCAGTTCCTTGTCAAACTCATATCCAGACAGAACAGAACCAAATCTCTTTATGGAAAATGTACTCTCTGCTCAGCCAAACAATGATATCTCACTGCAAAAACAAACAAAATTCCAAAATGAGCCAAATGTAAACGTGAGCCAGAGTATTCCAGATTAGTCCTTTGCCCCATATTAAAGGTACAATATAGATGGAGATTTTTTCGATGAGATATTGTGGTCAATGAAGACTGGTACACCAAGATGCTCAAGGACTACAATATCATTTTGCAGTAGCATGGCCTGCACAAAAGGCATGCACATTTTGTTGAAAAACATCGGGTAGTTGCTTGATGTAGGCCACCTCCCAGAAGATTTACCCTCAGATCACTAGACACTTAAAAAGACACACAAATCAACTCCATGTGCTTACAGACCAGAAACAGAACCACCAAAACAGAATATAAGGTAAAAACAGTACAAAAACTGCCCACACTTGTACCAACACCTTCAATGAACCACAACTGAGGTAAATACTAAATCTGTCTCTGATTGCTGCACCCACTGAAGTAAATTCCTATTCTGCAATGTGCCTCTGTGCGCAGGCGCAGGCGCGTGCATGTGTGGGTGGGTGGGTGGGGGGGGGGGGGGGGGGGTGTGTGTGACACACACACACACACACAGAGAGAGAGAGAGAGAAGGGGGGGGGGGGGGCTTTCCTTTGAATCCAAATGCCACCAAGAAACTTATTTGTTTGTCCTCTATCCTGCTAGATGGGGTGAACTGGAAGCTTATTAGTCTGACATCCAGTGTCGGGGGTGGGCTAAAGGTTCTATGTCCTATGGCCACCACAACGTATGCTCCTCTCTTGTTGAGGAAAAAATCAATAATGTCCTTGCCACGGGCACCCCTCAGTCCGTGGGTATCTGCCTAGGGCAGCCGCAATGTTTGTCAGACAGCAGCAGATATGGCACAGGAGAGCAGCCAATCTGTGGGCTATTATAAGACCCCAAATGACGTCAGGCCCAGAAACCAACAACGATCTGCAGCAGCCTTTTATAGCTTCAGATCCCAGTTTCCAAATGCAGGCCAGGTTGGGTCTGCGGATAAACTGACTCAGTCTATGAAAAAAGCAGTTACAGACCAGTCTGTGGAAATGGCCATTAGTCTGTGAATCGCAGTTACAGACCAGTTTGTGAAAAGGCATTACAAGGGCAGTCAGGGCTACAAAAAGAGGCCTAAGCCTCATTCTTCCAGTATCAGCCCCAGCAGCTCTCCCAGCAGCAAGCAGCAATGCCTCAGCAGCAAGTAACAGTCCCGTAACAGCAGATGCAGCCAGCGGCAGCTCCATGAGCTTCAGTGATAGCTGCAGCACCTAGCTCTCACCCTCAGGCTCTACAGCTCCCTAACAGTCACTCTAGCCTCTTTATGTTCCATCCTATCACGGGATCATTTCCCCTCTATCCTCTGCAGTCAGCTTCAGTCATGAGCAGACCTTCCATAATCTCAGTCCAGCCCTCCAGTGGGACCAAGATGTAATAGCTCAGCCCCATATTGAGAGGGAGCCAACAGTTGTATCTGATGATTTGCAGCACCTAGTTCTCACACTCAGGCTCTACAGCTCCCTAGCAGTCACTCTAGCCTCTTTATGTTCCATCCTATCACGGGATCATTTCCCCTCTATCCTCTGCAGTCAGCTTCAGTCATGAGCAGACCTTCCATAACCTCAGTCCAGCCCTCCAGTGGGACCAAGATGTAATAGCTCAGCCCCATATTGAGAGGGAACCAACGTAGTATCTGATGATTTGCTACACCCTTGAACAAGACAAAACCATATGTCCTATTTTTCAAGTAAAAATTTATTATTTCAGTTTTCCGTTTTTTCAGATATTTAGGTATTGGAAAAGAAGGTTTGACTTCTTACATTTGAGACGATGTGGTAAACTCAGGGCCCACTGTCCAGCTGCTATGTGAATTAGATGTCCAGTTAGGTGGACTCGGGACCCACTGTCTCATTTGTACTCAGCTTTTGATCTAGACTCTGATATGATTGAGCATCTTAGTTTCAAAATATTATCTAGAAGAATCTAGGAACATGCCCAAAATCATCCTCTAAAGACAAAAACAACAGTGTGGTTTAACATCATGATAATCAAGCTGCAATGTTGACAGCCATAAACTCCATCACACGCAGCAGGGACCAACTAGCATGACATCCCCACTGACACACCATACACACATAAACATCCATTTATTGAAAGGCCCATGTAGTGAGTTCAGAACTTTAAGGGGAGGGGCCGACTCAGCCATGACAAAAGATAGCAGTTCTTTAAAAGTGAGCTTCAATGTATTCACATCTCATGTCACGAGATAAACCTATCATTGGTTACATGTAGCCTGTAAATGCTACTATTTGCATTTCTCCATGGTTAGAAGCTATCACAAAGCAAACAACAAGCGCCGAAGTTCTGTTTAATTGGAGGATTGTTATAGTGTCAATACGTCACCTCATTAAAGAAAATCTTTCATTGGATCATCGAAATGAACTTTTTTCAAACGGTATGCTTCCATATCTTCAGCCGTTACCTGCAAGAGGAACAAATCATGTCAGCCAGATGACACCAGCCAAAATACAGTCAAACAAGCATGGCCAAATGTCAAGCAACAACCTCATCATTCCACGTGACATTGTATTTACGCTTTCTCTCATCCTTTTCTTCTTTTTTCCTTTCGTCCTCCTGCAAAATCAAGACACTGAGTGTTTGTAATTATAACTTGAAGGCATAACATTCTAGTACACAACATTCAGATTCATTTCCAGTATCACAACTATAAAAGCCTTGAACGGACAAGATTCACTAGCAAAAATTTGAATGCAATGAATAGCATATAACAATGGACATTTGATCCATCTTCAGTACAATATACCCGACACTCCTCTCAGCACAATGATGCCCAAGTATTTCATTGTGATTTTCTCTTTGTTGGTGAAAGTTCTTTGCATTCAATTGAAAAGAATAATGTAAAGGTTCAACTTTTGCTAAATGATTTTTATTGATGTTTACCTTGGGCATCTTCTTTGATGGTTTACCTCTTGACCATTTAAGAAAAAAAAAAGAGAAGGAAATAGAAAGAAGGAAGTAGAATGACAATTGCATGAATATCTTAGAAAAGGGCAGAAGTTCTCATTGGGGTGCTCTAGTCCTTTTAAGTTAAAAAGAAAGATCTATGTGATTGTGCATAGATTATTGACCCCTTAACAATGTAGCCATTAAAAACAGCTTACCCAATGCCTCGCATTGATGAGCTCTTTGATCAGTTACAAGGAGCTAAGTATTCTGGTATCGTCATGTAACAAGGAGAAAGCCTACTCTCTCTCCTGCTTACCTGAATTGACAGAATAATGCACTAAAAACACAAGTGGAACTGTCGGGTGAGTGTGAATCTGAGGGAGAAATAAAAAGGCCCTCCGAAGAGGGAAAAATAAATGATAAATAAATGAATATCTGTCTTCCCAATAGAGGTGACTACAACTGAAAGAATAAGGACTGTATGAAGGGAATAAACTCTCTGTGCAAAAAAGGAGAGAATATTGTATAGAGGGGAATCCCTCGATGTAGAGCTGGAACTGAGGGCTGCTGTGAGGCAGTCCCTTGCTGCTACTATTGTTGGAGGTCAACATCTCCTGATGTCACCTAGAGAGAAGGCCTCACTTGTGGGTGTGCCCGCCCAGTGAGTGAGGCTAGGGTAGATGAGTGAGGGCCAATATTGTGGGTGTGCCTGCCCCTCCTGTGAGGCCGAGGTAGAGTAGGGTTGGCAGGATGCTCAGTGCGGGAGACCTTGCTGGCCATGAGGAGGCTTTTCAGGTCCTTCTTGAGGCCTGATGTGCTGCCACGTGGCAGCCCCTTTGAGGAGCCTAGGAGTCGGCTCCCTTGTGACCAGGTCGGCTGGAGGGCAGAGGGCTGTGCAGATCCCGGAGCCTGGCTGGTCAGCTGGCAAGCCCATGCCTTAGGGCCTTGTGCAGCCCTTTATAGGCTGCTGATGGGTCGGCCATGCAGGCCTGTTGGGTCTGTAAGAAATCCGAGATTTACTATATTTAGAAATGTGCTAAGGAACAGAAAGGAGACTGAAATAGCAGAGAACAAGGACATGTGGCCACTTCTGAAGGCTGCACTGCAGCCTGCAAAGGACCTGCTGGAATAAGTGTACCCCCCTAATGGGGGCCTTATATAGGGGAAAAAAGCCCCTTAATCTGCCAACCCAGTCTGCAGATCTGACCCGCTGGGCCTGCAGTCATACCAACCCAGTGGACTGGCCACCAGACCAGCACTTCGGGGCCTATAAAACCCTACTGGCTTGGTGTTTGCCCAGTCCTGTAATCCACATATGGGCTCTTTGCTGAGCCTTGCCTCTGCCTGTGTGCTCTCCCTTATATAGAGAGTGAAGAGTCACAAAGGTGTGTACTCCAAAGTGTATGTGCATGAAGAGGTGTGTACCCCTTGCATACTTGCCGACTGAAACGGAAACGGAAGAAACGGCAATATGATACAATTTATGTATAAAAATTTATTTTTTATATGTAATATAATTATCAATAGAATGCAAATCATACATAATACAATTATCTATACTTGAAGCATCATGCATGCTTCTATGATTCTAAATTCCTATGATGATTGATCTATCTCGTATCATCTATTATCCATGAATGATGCTTCAACAATCAACATGTGTCATGAACTAAGTTCTAAGTTCCAAGTTCTAACAAGTTTGAAGTTATCACAATCCAAAGTTTGAAAGGGAGGATGGAGAGGCGAGGAAGGATGGAGAGGTAGAAAGAGGATGGGGAGGTGAAAGAGGATGGAGAGGTAGAAGGAGTCGGAGGAGGAGGATGAGAGGTCGAAGGAGGATGGAGAGGTAAGAGACAAGAGGTAGTGGAGGGATGGAGAGCAGGCTGAGGATGGAGAGCAACTGCCAGCCTGCAGGATCAAGAGGATGGAGAGCAAGCTGTAGCATGTAGGATGGAGAGCAACCTGTTGAATGCAGGGATGGAGAGGAGAGCAGGTTGCGGGTGCCAAGGCCCAAGAATCAAAGATGGAGAGGCTGGAGAGCAACAGCACAGGAGGTGGCGGAAACGACGACATGAGGCGACGAATCGGCGAAAAATGTTTTAATCAAAAGAGGGCAAAAAACAATTTAATCAAAAGAGAGCCAACCACCCCCAACAAAACACCCCCCCCCCCTCCTTTTTACGCAAAGCCACCCAACAAACAAACCGACACCCACTTTTTTTTAAAAAAAAGGTATTACGAAACGGCGTTTCTTCAAAAAACGCCGTTTTCGTTTCCTGGCAAGAAATGGCCGTTTCGTGCAACTATGACCCCTTGTGAAGGGTGTGACCCTTGATGAGAGGGTACATTACAATGGTAGTCTCTTCAATAAAATGTCTCTTGTGAAGGGTTGTGCCTCATAGGAAGTGTCCCGTCGAAAGAGCATACCCTTCCACAAGTGCCCATTCATTAAACCATCCATAAGTCTAAGGTATAGAGAAAGGAATACGTCACAGATCGTGACATCCCCTCCCACTCAAAATAAGACCTTGGTGGAGATAATGAACTGATGTAGAAAATATCACGGTAAATTCTAAAAATACTGTGTAAAATATCAGGGTACTGCTGTAAGTCTTCATCAGATTGCCAAGTGGCGTCGGAGTCGTCCAGATCTCGCCAAAGAACAAGGAATTTTGTGATAAGTCGATGTCGAGTCTCTCGTTGTCAATGGTCCAAAATACGCTCAGGAATAAGAACATAATCATCTTCGATTTTTGGGACATAATCACCTGCAAGAGGAACTGCTTCATCACCTGGAATGTACGTCTTTAGCCAAGAAATATGAAATGTTGGGTGGATTTTACCCCATGATGGTGGTAATTCCAATTTGTGACTTAAAGGTGAATTTTTCTTGGCGATCTGGAAAGGTCCATAGTATCTTGGTCGCAACTTATGAAACACAGACTTAACCGTCTTGTAGCAATGTGGGGCTACAAATAATAGCACCATGTCACCAATTTCAAATTCCAGGTGGCGTCTATGTTTGTTGGCGGACCGTTGATACCGCTCTTGTGCTTTTCGCATATGATCCCTGACTTGGAGTAGAATGTCTTGCATTTCTTGAACCAGTTGATCAGCTAGGGCCAGTCGATGTTGAAGTACAAAATTCGTTAGTACAATCAGAGTGTGTCCATAAGCTGCTTGGAATGGAGTCATGCTGATGGCACTGTGGAAAGAGTTATTATAAGCAAACTCAAGCAGTGGTAGATACTCTTTCCAAGCTGCTGAATATAGTGTCGAAGCATTTCTTCCAGAACTTGGTTGACTCTTTCAATCTGGCCATCTGATTTTGGGTGGTAGGTTGAATTGGACAATAGAGTTGTATCCAAAGATTCAAACAGTGAAATCCAAAAGTGACTGGTAAGCTTAGAAACTCTGTCGGAGACGATATTCTTGAGCAATCCATGGTGTCGGAAGATGTGTTGTATGAAGAGTTTGGCGATGTCCGAAGCCTGTGCACTTCTTTTGCAAGCAACAAAGTGTGCCATTTTGGACAATCGATCAACAATTACCATAATTTGAGTGTTTTCTCTGGAGGATCGTGGTAGTGTTGTAATAAAATCCATGGAATTACTTTCCCACCTGTCAGTTGGAATTGGAAGAGGCTGAAGAAGTCCTGCTGGAAGTGTTGGGCTTGCTTTCATTTGTTGACAATATAAGCAAGATGTAACCATTTTAATGACGTCGCTTTTCATCTAAGGCCAGTAGTATGTTGCACTGAGTAATCTGTAAGTCTTGTTGATGCCTGGATGGGCAGCATAAGGAACTACATGATGCTCTTTTAACAAAAGAAGTCGAACATCCTTGTCATGTGGTACACAGATGCGATCTTAATAATACAGAAGGTCGTCCTTATAAGAATAGGATGAGAAAATCTTTTCTTCAGAAGTCAAAGGTTGATCTTTCGAAAGAACTTGTACTGATGTGCCGAAGTCTTTATCATTTAGATACTTCCCTTTGAATGAATTTGGAACATCCACAGATAATGTAGAGATTACCATAGCTGATGCTAGAGTTAACCTACTGAGGGCATCTGCAACTACATTGCGTAGTCCTGAAACGTACTCAATCGTCATGTGAAAGTTTGCCAGAAACTCAACCCAACGTGCTTGTCGAGCGTTCATGACTGGCTGAGTAAAGTTATACTTTAGAGAGTGATGGTCTGTCTTTACCATCGAGTCGGTTCCCATGAGATAATGTTTCCAAGAGCAATAAGCATGTACAATGGCAAGAAACTCCTTATCATAAACCGAGTATCGGGTTTGGATATCGGAATGTTTATGGCTGTCAAAAGCAATAACTCTGCCTTCTTGCATAAAGACTGCTCCTATAGCGATGTCAGAAGCATCGATCATGATCTCAAATGGAAGGTTTGAGTCAGCAATAGCCATAACTGATGTGGTAGTGAGTGCTTGCTTGAGTTGTTGCTCATGTAGGAATCTGCTGAAAATGAGGATGTCATCGAGGTAAACGATGACGAACTTATCGAGAAAAGGCCTGAAAATGTCGTTCATTAGTGTCATGAATGTGGCCGGGGCATTGTTTAACCCAAAAGGCATGACTAAACATTCATAGTGTCCATACTTTGTTCGAAAAGCTGTCTTTTACTCATCGCCTTCTCGTATGCGAATTTAATGATAACCTGAACGAAGATCAATCTTTGAGAATTGTGTTGCATTAGAAGTTAATCGAAGAGATCATCGATGCGAGGCAATGGATACTCGTTTTTTATAGTGAGCTTGTTGAGGGCTCGGTAGTCGATGCAGAGGCGCATTGACTTATTCTTTTTTTCCACAAGTAGTACAGGAGATCCGAAAGGACTACGACTGGGCCAAATGTGTCCTTTGTCGAGTAGTTCGGTCACCTGTCTTTGGATTTCTTCATTTTGAGTGTAAGAAACCCAATAAGGAGGTTTCGACGGTGGATTTCTACCGGAAATAAGCTCGATTGGGTGATCCACTGGTCGTCGAGGTGGTAACTGCTTTGGCAATTCCTATGGAAAAATATCTAGGTAGAGCTGGAAGAAAGGTTGGTTGAGGTACTCATGAGGATCCTTTGTTGGTGTCTCCTCTACTGCCGTAACCAACGGAAGTGAAGTCTTTACTTGACGTTTACGAACCTACTTCTTTACTTGTCGGACAGAGGCAACTGGGGTTGAAGGGGAGTCCTTAGAACTAGTTAGCTCAATAAGTTTTCCCTGGTGGACAAACTGGATAGTATGGTTGCGAAAACTGATTGATGGATCATAGTTGTAGAGCCACTGTTGTCTAAGTATGACATCGTACCGAGAAAGAGACATGATGTCGAAGTTCAACTTGTCCGTATAATGTTGGATGCGAAAAGATAAGTTTTTGATCCTGGTGTTGCACAAGAAGGTAGTTCCATTTGCAAGTCCAATATGATAGTCCACGGGACTAGGACTGGTGGTCAACCAAAGTTTCTCGACCATAGAACTAGCTAGGAAGTTATGAGAGCAGTCACTCTCGATGAGAATAGTGACCGTTGTTCCACAAATCGATCCTTGGACACAAAGTACTTAAGTGGCCAGGGAAGGTTCGGGGTTGCTAGCAAGGCTCATGTGGATGGTATTTGCCATTCGAACAGCTTTGCCTTTCTTGTCTTGTGCTGGGGTAGCATCTTCTGTTTGAGAAGTGCTAGGCTCCATATTGGAATTTTACTTTGGTCGCTTGGGACAATCGAACCATCTATGGTCGCCCATACAAATGGTAGAAGTCCTTTTGTGCTGAAGTTGTTCTTCTTGTTAGTGGCCGCACGTTTATGTTGGTAATGATAGTCATGACTTTGTGAAGAGGAAGAGGCCTGATCCTTGGAGGAGTGCTTCTGTTGGGATCCAGCATACGATTTCTGAGACTTGTAGGCATCTTGAGACTGTCGCTCACCTTGATTACCCGAGTTTTTTCTGAGCTTGGGGTTATCTTGAGGGCGAGCACCTTTGGCCATAGTAGAGTTCTATGTTCTATTAGAACTCTGCTTCCCTGTGTTTTGAAAATCGGTAATGCACTCTACGTAAGCAATAGCGCCAGCTGTGGTGGTGATGTTTGCTTTGAAGACATCAAACCATAACGAGGGATTTAGGCCTGAGATGAAAGCATGAAGGCAATCATCATCAGTTAAACCATCGATCTCCAGTACCAATGTGGTGAACTGAGAGATGTAGGTAGACAAGGAGCCCGTTTGCTCGAACTGTCGCAGTTTTGAACGTGCTTGGAAGTCCGCATTGGCAAGGATAAACTGCTTACGAAGCACATGTTCAAAACGTTCCCATGTTAACACACTTTTGCCGTCCTTTAAGCATCGTTGCCACCATAGGAAAGCTGTATCCTTGAGGAGGGAGGCTGCCAAGGCAATCTTTTTGCCTTCAGTGAGGTCAACAATATCAAAGTACATGCGCAGTTTTGCAAGCCATTGGTCAACTGTTCGGTGATTTCGTTGACCAGCGTAGGCTTCCGGAAGTTTAATGTCAAGTCTTTTAGTTTTGGAAGCTTGGAGTAAGCGGTAGAGGACACATAGTTCAGTGTTTTCTACCTCTGGTGGTAACGAGTCCACGTAGTCATCCGGTGGCGTCACGTCGTCCTCTATATGTGTAATACTACGAGAATCCTGGAGGAGTTGGACTTTCTGGACCAAGTCGGAGATGCTGTCCTGAAGCTAAGAAATTTAAAGTTGAAGGGCTTCACCTTGTAAGTTGACTTTAGGGGTCTTTTTTGGATTTGAGTCGCTTATCTCCGGAGAGGCTACACGCGAGCGTTGCGACATATCTGAGGTCCTTGTGAGAAAAGCACGAACCTGTGCTCTAGTTGGTACCATTTCTGGAAGAAGATCCGGGCTGCTCCCTGAGATTGCTCATGTTGGAGGGGGCAGGCGAGGCAAGATGGAACCACCCCTGGAAATCTGGTAAAGGAGGTCCTGTCTAAGGTAACACTAGTGATGCCGAAGTGGGTGTTACTACTCGTGAGAGTACAAGGATAGGTTGCAGAGTCCACGGATCTGAGAAGGGATAAGAAGCTGCTGTCAGGAGTGGAGGATATCCAGGAGAAGGAGTGCCTTCAGAGTGTAAATACTATCTTGGGGAAGGTAGAAAGTGTGCAGGAGGATATCTAGGAGCTGAAGGAGGTGGAGAGTACCTTGGAGATGCTGAAGCTGAAGGGTAAAAGTCTCTCCAAAGATGGATAGCAAACTCGTGAGGAATATCGGGTTCTGGGTATCTACGTGTCTTGTGAAACACAACATGGACTGTGATGAGGTGAGGAGTCAAAAACTCTTCATCAAAAGGTGCATCAGATGGTAAAAAAGGTGCATCCCTTGGTTTTGATACAGCCCAAACACATCAAAAGACACGATTTTTGTCGTGTCCATTCACATCAACTCGTGATGTGAGGGAGATGGAGAGGCCACTGTTGACTTTAGGTGGGGTTGGCGCTAAAAATTTTTACGCTCATCCTCTCCATCTCTTCCATGCACAATGTGCGTGGATGTCCTTCTAGCGGAAAGAGATGTATCAAATAGGCGCTAGAAGGTGGGGGGCATTTCCTACAGGCAGGAGCGAAATTTGCTCTGATACCACTGTAAGAAATCCTAGATTTACTATATTTAGAAATGTGCTAAGGAACAGAAAGGAGACTGAAATAGCAGAGAACAAGGAATATTTGTATTGCTTGAGTGTCTGTAGTTGTCATGTATGTGCATGAAGAGGTGTGTACCCCTTGTAAAGGGTGTGACCCTTGATGAGAGGGTACATTACAATGGTAGTGTCTCTTCAATAGAATGTCTCTTGTGAAGGGTTGTGCCTCATAGGAAGTGTCCCATCGTGTCATGTGCATGGTGTACCTAGGGTTGGATAGTAGGTGAACATGGGTTAAGGGATAGCATAGGACTGGATGGCTATTTTTAGCCGAGATCGATTCATATATAGTGCTCGCTTTATATGGAGGGAGGCCAGTGCTATTGTGTAGATCAGTTGAGCACTCCTCAGCTGATGGATGGGGCTTGGACCCAAGCCGCGACTCTGGCCATCTACATGGGGGATCATAGGTGGTGTATCGAAGGTCCTCTGGACGGGCTCAAGTGGTATGGGACACCTAGGTTAAATACGGGCCTATGGATGAGTCGATCTGTAGCCCACGTGCTCGAGGGTGGTCGGGAGGATCGAGGCACCTGCTCTATGATTCTGGTTAGATTGAGGACGAGATTCTAGGTCAGTGATTGGATCTGATCCTGCGGGGTCGTGTCATCTCGTATCAGAGCCGTCCTATCACAATTGAATTCAACGCGAGGTATGCAGAAAAGATGTCTTCCACGTATGCTTTTTGAGATTGCTCTTGCAAATCTGAATTTCTGCTCATGTATGGGCTGAATCGTTGGCTGATGATGTGCGCTCATGATTGGGAGAGTTGTGGAAGAAATAGATGTCCATAGGCTGTGTGCTCTCTCTCGGTTGCTACGTGTTTGGAAATCGTGATTCCCTGAGAAAGGTAGGCGATGAGAAGACTTAATGCTTTCAGCAAGAGATATGAGGATGGATCGTTTCTGACCTATAACTACCCACGCTTGGGTTGTTGATGTGATTGGCTGTGTGGGGACGCGTGACAGTAGGCTGGTTAGGAAAAGAATTCGCTCTAGGTTCTCAAGGATAAGATTCCTACCCTAGAGACCTGGATTTGCTGCAGTTGAGAAGGAGGAGGAAAGAGAGGGCATTCATAAGCCTAAAAAGCGGCTTGTCTAGGAGATTCGGGCATCAGAGACAAGGGCGATATGATTGGGGCAAGCGCTTGGCTTTGGGAAGGAGCGTATGGCCTGATTTTAGCGCGTTTTGGCTATTTTTGGCTGGCTGGAGAAAAGCGGGACAGGATCTATTAAAAGCGAGACTGTTTTTTTGGTTAAAAAGCAGGTTGCTTTTTTGTTTTTCTCTAGCAAGGAAAGCACTTGCTCTAAATCAAGCACCCACCCTAAATTCGCTTAGCTTTTGATGGCCCTTCTTGGCTATTTATATACCCGGGATTTCTCTCTCTTTCTCACTTCAGCACTTCAGCACATGAAGGCGAATTCCCCACCCTCTTTTTGTCTGAGATCAGCCTACCAGATTCCACCATCTTTCTTGCTGTCCTCTTCTCGCCCTCTTGATTCCACGTAGTACCAGATTCTCTTTGAAAAAGAGCACCTGTTTCGACACGGCTGTTTTTCTTCTAGTCCCTCTCCCGTGTGAGATATTTTCCAGCCATGGAAGGACATCAAAGTAATGAGACACCTACGTTGGATTACTGTTTTATTGAGATGGAGGATGAGGCTACATCAGAGGTTATTCCTCGTAGACCTCATGACCTGCTACGAGAGACGGATTCCTTGATGGATGAACTCTGGGCAGCTCTTCACTACTATAAAACCCCTCAGTACCAGAAATATATTGAAGAAGGCTCATGCTGTTCTAAATGTAGACAGTTTGTTTTAAAGTCTTTATACCGCTTCCGTGCTATTGAGAAGCGATGAAGAGGTTGAAATCCTCAGTTTTAACCGACACCCAATTATTTTTTGGCTCGACTGAATCTTTTGAACCACGTTTGGTTCAAGAAGCTCCCCACTTTTGTATGAATTATAAACTGTCTTGTTCTTAAATTGACCACGTTTTGGTTAATTTGGTTATGATTTGTAACTAGTGGCATCTATAATTTGATGGGTTTTTTTCAAATTATATAACGTGTACTTTTGTTCCATCTATCCTGAAGTTTTTTAGATATATGGTACATTGAGGATGTATGAGACTTTGTTACATCTTAAACTAGATTGACTAAGACAATTGGATTTCCCTTTCTCGAATCTTGGTGCGTAGATTCTTGTTTGGTTTCTATTTGCAGTTTTGATCTCGGTGTGATTGTGAGTTATGACGTTTCTTTGAGTTACCGTTTGGACATATGAAGGTTCTTATTGATTAGACCAAGATGAGTCTTGTTGGATACCTTCTTTGAATCATGTCCAAAGGCAGGGTCATTCTGATTCTCACTCTTTTAGCCCGAGGTCATGGATAGTCAGGATTCAAGAGTTGTTAGGGATGCTACCTACTGGGTTTTCTTCTTTGACCTATTGGTTGGGGTATTGTAACACAAGGGGGTGATATAATCACATTAAGAAAAGGATTGAGAACGGATTTGCCACCCTGACTCAATCTAGGATCATCTGAGTTGAAGAGGGATTGGCTACCCTGATTCACTCATATTGTCCACTGAGTTTTTTATTTGCAGTATACTTTGGTGGTATGGGACACTAAGGTATGTTACATTTAAGATTTTATGACGTGGTGGTATGATCCAGCGTGAAATAATACCCAAGGACCTCTAGGGTGAAGTACCAGTGGGCTGAATTGAATTGGGGGCAACCTGATTAGATTTTTTTACGAGGGCTGAGTATTTTCTGAGATGCCACAGCGGAATGTACTAAGATTCTTTACACTGAGAGAAGCCATGTATTTTTTTGGGTTCAACCCTGGAGCTCCATAGTCTAGACTCAATCTCAGGGAGGGTTACCGCATATCTTCTGATGATCGTATGTCAGTGCCTTGTTTGGAACTTGATGTTCCTAGATAAGAGATCCTAAGAACTGGATGATCCTGTGATAGGAGCGGTTTATTGTGCACAAGTTTATACAGGATATCCGATAGTGGATCTTATTTTTAGAGATTTCGGATTGTATATTTCCGTAGTTTTTGGATCACATAGGATGCTATTCCTATGATGGTTGACTATATACATGTCTAGAACAGTACCATTGACTGGATATAGCCAACTGAATTTTTACTGATTATCCTCATGTAGGGGCATTTCGAGGATAGATCAAGGGGACCATATCTTTGGTCAAGATTTTGCCCATTGATACTTCCATGAAGATTCTTCCACGGATACCTAATTGTTCTATGATGGAAAGTCTGTCATGTATTTCAACCCAAGAATTTGAATTACAAGGGTATCCCGTTGAGGGATTTTATGAATACTAAGTAATTCAAGAATTAGGGTTGATAGAAATTGCAACCCAAAAATGATGGGGTTGTTCGAACAATGATTCCTCAATCTCAACCTAAGATTTTGAGTTCAAGGATACTCAATAGATAAGGTTGATAGAATCATTTACCTTCAGGTACGGATTTTACCATGGTTGGGTACGGATATGTCAACGGAATAAAATCTGTGGATTTAGGCGTTATTGGATTTCTCGAGGAGAATACTCGACGATACGTAACCTTGTTTAGATTGAGAGATTTACTTTCCTTGGGTTAGTCATCAATGATTGTGGCTTTAGCCTCAGATTTTCTTTGATTTGAATCTCATGGAAAGTATAGCACACTCAAACTGATAGTCAGAGTATAGTTATTGGCATTGACTCATCTTCAAAGAGAGTTTTCGCGCTTTCGAGTAATCATGAGTGAGTTCTTAGAGGAAGGGGAGTATGTCATGTGCATGGTGTACCTAGGGTTGGATAGTAGGTGAACATGGGTTACGGGATAGCATAGGGCTGGATGGTTATTTTTAGCCGAGATTGCTATATATAGAGATTGATTCATATATAGTGCTCGCTTTATATGGAGGGAGCTATTCATAGCATTGTGCTATCTATAGCAGGTTTCCTTCTATATAGAGGGAGGGCCAGTGCTATTGTGTAGATCAATTGAGCGCTCCTCAGCTAATGGATGGGGCTTGGACCCAGGCCGGGACTCTAGCCATCTACATGGCGGATCATAGGTGGTGTATCGAAGATCCTCTGGACGGGCTCAGGCGGTATGGGACGCCTGGGTTAGATACGGGCCTATGGATGAGTCAAGCTGTGGCCCACGTGCTCGGGGGTGGTCGGGAGGATCGAGGCACCTGCTCTATGATTCTGGTTGGATTGAGGACGAGATTCTAGGTCAGTGATAGGGTCAGATCCTGCGGGGTCGTGTCACGTCGAAAGGGCATACCCTTCCACACGTGTCCATTCATTAAACCATCCATAAGTCTAAGATATAGAGAGAAATACGTCACAGATCGTGATAGGGTCGGCCACCTAGCAGGCTTGTCGGCCAGCCTGCCCTACCCAACTAGGGAGGGTGTCATGTGCACGGATTGGTATCTGACGTTGGATGGACAAAAAGAGTAGAGCCTAACCCGCCTTCACAGCCACCCTCATCCACGTTTAAAACACACGAACAACACAATCACAAAGCAAAAGGCATCCATTCAATATCATTGTCTCTACATATACCTTCAGATACAATTCACACTCTGGCCTCACTTCCTCGGAAGCCAAGGAAACTAAAAAAGAACCTAGTGGACCACACAGCCCAACACAAGCTCCTACTGATGACTGAGCTCAAGCTCACAAGGCCCTCAAATTCTCTGGAAAACAAGCTTCCCTTACAAAGCATACCAACTCATGGCCCTCTTGTATCCAAGGTATTGATCCAAGCCTCTATGGTTGAGACCCTCTCCCATTCGAAAGCTCCCGACAGCCATTGCTTCAGCTCAACTATTAAGCATCATTCGAGATAGCCTTTATCTCTATCTCCCTGCATATCTCTTCCCTGCTCACTGAATTCACCTTCCGTCTCAGCTCATGTGTTCTCTTTTGGGATCTTCACCCTCTAAACTCCTCGACTTCTGCTCCTCCTACAAGCTCACATACCTCTCCTGCTCTCTCGTAGCCCTTCCACTCTCAAAAGCTTCCACATCTGTCACCTCATGTTTACCGAACCTACTTCCTCCCTTAGACCTTCCGCTTCTACGAGCTTCCACATCCGTCACACACAATAGTCTTCACCGTAGCTTTCATTGCTCACAAAACTCTCCTCATCACCCACAACAAATCGAGATGCCAACTTCTCAAGAACCCATCACCGACCGTCCATCAAGGATCATGGACCCTTTCTCCTCTCCAATCCAATCCTCTGGTCTGTAATTGTATCGCCTCTCTAGTCGCTCGCTCCATGCACAGATTGCATCTCTACAAGCACCACTTCCCTTCATCGCCCATCTCTTTTCACACGACGATAGCTACTCTATGGCTTCACTCTTGTTCATAGAGCTTACGGACTTTAAATTGCATAGTAGAGACGCTTCACCCATTCAAGCATCTTCCAGCAAGACGACCTCTCCTTCATGACGATAGCTGCTCATAGTCCCTCCGCTGCTCTCAGAGCACCCACAACGCTTTGGTCCCCAGCAATCCATAATCAAGATCCCTTCTCTGTCGAAAGCCTCCCTCCCTCAGCCGGATTCCAGAGCCCTATTGACACTGAAGGTATTCCCTGACTTCACGTACTCCTTGCGCCATCCTTCCCAGACCACATTCGAGCCCTCGGCCCTCCATGTAGGATCTTCGTGCCATCTTCATAGTTCCATCCTCGCGTATCACCAGCTCACCCTCTCCTTCTGTGTTCCCTCATTCTATTTCTGCATCCCGCTCCCCAAGCTCTTTCTCCCATCCACCTTCAGTCCCTTCACTCCTTTGCTCTTCTAAGCTCGTCCTAGCCCGTCATCTGGTCTCCCGTCGCCCACCGTCTTCTCAGCCTCCAGCTTCCCCAGCTAGACCATCGGATACTCCTCCTTCCTCCCCCTGCGCCTCGTTTGTCGTCGGCTTCATCCTGAAGAGCCTCTTCTACTCCACCGAGCACTACAAGCCTCTCCTGTTCACCACGGAGCCAACACTCTGTCTTTGTTGCACACAAGCCTCCCTACGCCTTCCGCTCTCCAGCTCCCTGAAACTCTCCACACACCTCATTCAGCAACCTCTCTCCAGATCATAGCGACCACAGTCCGGTTGATTAGCTTCCACAGTCTTCCCCATGTTCACGGAGCTCCCCCATGGGTCACGATCTCCTTCCGAAATTCTCCTGCAAGCTGTCATCTCCGAGCATGTGACTTCCTGCCAGCTCGTTGACGAGAAGCCTCCTTTCTTTTTCACGTAGCATGCATGGCCTCCTTTGATTATAGCCACGTCATGCATTTCCTTTTTCACCACTCTTCCCCCTTCCCTTTAACTATACCAAGGCTCTTAATGCCCATATGGTTCTAGTTAGGCACTCACTCACTTGCATGCCACCAACACTTAGCATTTAGTTCATGGCCTCATACAGAGAGGACTCGGAACAACCATGAAAGGCGTATGCCATCCCACAACAAAACCCCGTCACACTCTGAATATCATGCTTTGGATTATCTGGTGATCCTACACTGCACTTCATTATCTCCCAGAAGTCCTTGTAGAAGTGTCTTCCATCTCAAGACAATATATCATCAGTGTGGAGTCCGTCATGAGGGTATCCACAGCTCATTTCCTCTACCAACTAGCTATATACATAGCTCTACACTCACCCATCAACACGCAACAAGTGAAAAACATTTTTTCTTTTTTATCCACACATCTCTAGCAACCCCTTCTCTTCTGCTGTGACATTCATGTCCAGCAGCTAAAGAAAAAACATTAGCAAACCACCTGGATCAAAAACAAAGCAAACTTGTGCTCTATGCCTCTGCTTTTCTCCTCCCGGATCAAAAGGATAACTTTGAACCCTCCATTGCCAGATATACATAATCCACCATCCTCCTGGATCAAATGGAATCATTAGCACACCAATTTCATGTAGCCACCAGCTCCTTCCATGTATCCGCATCCTCACTAAGCCTCCAAGATCCCATATCTTATCTTGCCAAGATAGTACACAACTCCACTGGCTATCAGCCGTCACACTTAAATCATCAGTCTTCCTCATCTTCATATGAGCTACATCTTTTGAGGTCACAACCTCACACATAAATCTCATGGGCACAACCAGCTCATAATCTGTGATTAGGGACTTCTCAGCATACCCTATTGCCTCAACCTTCGAAGCTGCAAAACTCAACCCATCACATGAATTATCAAGATCACCCAGGAGCAAAATGACATCCTTCCCATCTGTAGAATGCTCAAATATATCAGCACACTCTCTCTTGTCATTGCCAACCACACATGCAAAATCCATGAGGGTATCATCAAGTAAAGCATCTAGCTGATCATCAACCACACTATCACTGCTGTCCTTCTCAACATGCATACTGGTGTTTTCATTCTCTTCTGAAGAGATCAATGCTAACATATCATCCAGTGCATCATCAAGGAAGCAATCCAGCTCATCCTCTGAATCACCATCATCCTGTATACACTGAGTCTTAATCTCATCATACACATCACAGTTTGCATGCACACTATCAACACTTGCTGGTCCCATCCAAACTAAGTGTTTTAACTGCAGGTCTTTTGCTTTATCAGTAATAGCCACATCAGTTTCATCACTGTCACACATGATTGAGCTCTCATCTTCACTACTAATTTCACACCTCTCTTCCTCATTTGCTGAACCTGAAATCTCAGCTTCTTCGGTATGCACAATCACAGTGTCAACCACAAACTGATTGCATTCAGCCATCATAGGCATATCATCACCACTCAACACTGGAGCATGATCATCATCTACACACATAGACTTATCCTTAGCTGCCTTTAATGGGCTCTCAACATTTCTGCCATCTATGGTAGCAACCCCTTCTCTCGGGCTCTCTTCTACCACCTCACACAGAACTAGCTGAGCAACACCCTCCTTCATAGCAACTGACAAGCCTCCACTCATAAGTGTAATGATATCCAGCTCCCTTACATCATCAGGTTCCTTCAACAGTGAAGACAACTGACTCTCTTCCTCTGATGAGATGCTCTCTTCCTCTGTCTCACTCAAAAAATCTATCTCTTCATCTGTCACTGTCTCCTCAAGTTCCTCTTCCAATTCCAGTCGACAGCTCATCACATAATCTGGTACTCTCCTTGCATCAGCTGAACTTCCTTCTCCTCCATCCATAGCGTCTCCGCTGTTATTTTGACCTCTGCTTCTTCCCGCAGTCTCCACCCAATTTAGGCTGAATGTTTTCATCAGCTCCACAGCTTCATGCAATTCCTTTCTCAGGGAATCATCCTGCATAGGAATAGACACCGGCTCTCTCTCTACATATGCCTTGATCATTTCTGGCCTACTGACCAGGGTTTTAGGCTCCTCTTGCATACCAAGCTGCCTCAGTCTCTTGACCTTCCATTCTTTCTCTCTAGCCACTCTGACTGCATCCTCAAAACTATCAATATTCTTCATCTCCACCTTCAGACGGAGTGAAGGCTCCAGACCAGCCACAAACCGGTCTCTCTTTATCATTTGCGGGGGTACTTCAGGAATTAAAGCCTCACACCATAGACTCCACAGTCTACCAAACTCCATCAGATACTGATCCACATCCTGACTATCCTTTTGCTGAATTTTGCACAACTCCTTCCATACTTCATTAGGGCACCTGGATTGTGCAAACCGTGCAAGAAAAGCTGCTCTCACCACTGTATATTCCGGATTTTGCTGCTGAGGATGAACAGTCTTGAAGGCAGCCACTTGAGTCTGCAACCATGCTTTTGCATCTCCCTGCAAACAATAATTCAAGATCTGAAACAAAATCTCAGGGGTTGCCCTATCCTTCATCAGTGCTGTAAATTCCATCTTTTCCAAGAATCTCACTGCATTCTCATATGGCATCCCCCAAAACTCTGGAAAGTCCTCTGCCATCCTCACAATCTTTCAACTGTCACACACCCTGGCTTTCTCAACCACAACAAAACTCGAAGGCAACAAAACAAATACACTACTGAAGAAGCTCACTCTGCATCTGAAGAGCATTCTTTTTCCTACGGGCAAGCACTTTCAAAGCTCTCTGCACTCTAGCTCGGAGTCGGATCACACGCAGCTGGACTTCAATACATCTGTCCTTCCTGTGACCACATTTTCCACACCACTCACACTGTATCACTCTCATGTGTGGATTTCTCCCCATTGCTTGCAACACGTCTCAGAACACCTGCTCCTCCAATCTTGTAAACTGAAGTGAACTCCTCCGTGGAGGCACCAAAACGTGGATGGACAAAAAGAGTAGAGCCTAACCCGCCTTCACAGCCACCCTCATCCACGTTTAAAACACACGAACAACACAATCACAAAGCAAAAGGCATCCATTCAATATCATTGTCTCTACATATACCTTCAGATACAACTCACACTCTGGCCTCACTTCCTCGGAAGCCAAGGAAACTAAAAAAGAACCTAGTGGACCACACAGCCCAACACAAGCTCCTACTGATGACTGAGCTCAAGCTCACAAGGCCCTCAAATTCTCTAAAAAACAAGCTTCCCTTACAAAGCATACCAACTCATGGCCCTCTTGTATCCAAGGTATTGATCCAAGCCTCTATGGTTGAGACCCTCTCCCATTCGAAAGCTCCCGACAGCCATTGCTTCAGCTCAACTATTAAGCATCATTCGAGATAGCCTTTATCTCTATCTCCCTGCATATCTCTTCCCTGCTCACTGAATTCACCTTCCGTCTCAGCTCATGTGTTCTCTTTTGGGATCTTCACCCTCTAAACTCCTCGACTTCTGCTCCTCCTACAAGCTCACATACCTCTCCTGCTCTCTCGTAGCCCTTCCACTCTCAAAAGCTTCCACATCTGTCACCTCATGTTTACCGAACCTACTTCCTCCCTTAGACCTTCCGCTTCTGCGAGCTTCCACATCCGTCACACACAATAGTCTTCACCGTAGCTTTCATTGCTCACAAAACTCTCCTCATCACCCACAACAAATCGAGATGCCAACTTCTCAAGAACCCATCACCGACCGTCCATCAAGGATCATGGACCCTTTCTCCTCTCCAATCCAATCCTCTGGTCTGTAATTGTATCGCCTCTCTAGTCGCTCACTCCATGCACAGATTGCATCTCTACAAGCACCACTTCCCTTCATCGCCCATCTCCTTTCACACGACGATAGCTACTCTATGGCTTCACTCTTGTTCATAGAGCTTACGGACTTTAAATTGCATAGTAGAGACGCTTCACCCATTCAAGCATCTTCCAGCAAGACGACCTCTCATGACGATAGCTGCTCATAGTCCCTCCGCTGCTCTCAGAGCACCCACAACGCTTTGGTCCCCAGCAATCCATAATCAAGATCCCTTCTCTGTCGAAAGCCTCCCTCCCTTAGCCGAATTCCAGAGCCCTATTGACACTGAAGGTATTCCCTGACTTCACGTACTCCTTGCCCCATCCTTCCCAGACCACATTCGAGCCCTCGGCCCTCCGTGTAGGATCTTCGTGCCATCTTCATAGTTCCATCCTCGCGTATCACCAGCTCACCCTCTCCTTCTGTGTTCCCTCATTCTATTTCTGCATCCCGCTCCCCAAGCTCTTTCTCCCATCCACCTTCATTCCCTTCACTCCTTTGCTCTTCTAAGCTCGTCCTAGCCCGTCATCTGGTCTCCCGCCGCCCACCGTCTTCTCAGCCTCCAGCTTCCCCCGCTAGACCATCGGATACTCCTCCTTCCTCCCCCTGCGCCTCGTTTGCCGTCGGCTTCATCCTGAAGAGCCTCTTCTACTCCACCGAGCACTACAAGCCTCTCCTGTTCACCACGGAGCCAACACTCTGTCTTTGTTGCACACAAGCCTCCCTACGCCTTCCGCTCTCCAGCTCCCTGAAACTCTCCACACACCTCATTCAGCAACCTCTCTCCAGATCATAGCGACCACAGTCCGGTTGATTAGCTTCCACAGTCTTCCCCATGTTCACGGAGCTCCCCCATGGGTCATGATCTCCTTCCGAAATTCTCCTGCAAGCTGTCATCTCCGAGCATGTGACTTCCTGCCAGCTCGTTGACGAGAAGCCTCCTTTCTTTTTCACGTAGCATGCATGGCCTCCTTTGATTATAGCCACGTCATGCATTTCCTTTTTCACCACTCTTCCCCCTTCCCTTTAACTATACCAAGGCTCTTAATGCCCATATGGTTCTAGTTAGGCACTCACTCACTTGCATGCCACCAACACTTAGCATTTAGTTCATGGCCTCATACAGAGAGGACTCGGGACAACCATGAAAGGCGTATGCCATCCCACAACAAAACCCCGTCATGTTGGGGTAAAGGCACATTGCCAACCCTTCATTAAAAGATAGGACACCTATGACTGTCTTAAGACAGTCATAGGGCAAACCTAATCCTAATAAAACATAAGTGAGTTTGTGGTGTGGCTCACATTGGACTTCACACCCGCACTAGAGTGTCTCACTCTCACTCTCTTGCTCTCTTCCACTCCACTCTTCTTTCCCCCTATCAACTGGTATCAGAGCCTCCTTTTCCCTTGCCTCCTCTCCCTAGCTTCCTCTCCCTAGCCTAACCTTTTCCGTACGGACGTACGGACCGTACCGTACGACCGTACTTCGTCCGTACAGTCGTACGGACGGACTGCGACAGCGCAGCAGCACAGTGCGCAGGCGGCGCAGCAGTGCAGAGTGTGGTAGCGGGCGTGGTCACGGGCATGGTCACAGGCGTGGTCGCAGATCGTGGGCTGTACAGCAGCTACATAGCTGCAGGGCGGAGCTGCATCAAGCAGCTATACAGCTGCCTGCAGGTGCATTTCGCGCGCAGGGCGGCGCACTTCGTACACAGGGCAGCAGCAGATCTGCGGGCAGCAAGGCGGCGCATCGCGCAGGTGCAGGCCTCTTTCGTGCGCCGTACATCTGTACGGCCGTACAGTTGTACGGTGGCCGTACGTCCGTACTGCCGTACTGCCATACCTACAGGGAGCTGTTTTTTCGTTTTTTGTGCAGCAGGGAGGTACATTTTTCGGCTTTTTCGGGAGCTGTGTCAGGGACTTTCGACAGGAAGACATCGTTTTTTTTGGATCTGCGTCAGAGGAGTACATTTCTCCTTGGATTTGTACCCTGCACAGGTACAGCAGGTACATCTGTACCCTGCACAGGTACACAGGTACTAAAGTACAGCAGGTCCAGCCTTTTTTTTTTGGGGAAAGAAAGAGAGGAGAAAGAGCATTCTGCTCTTCATTTCTCTTGATTCAAGGTCATTTTTCAGTTCACAAAAACTGTCTTATCTTGAAAGTACAGCCAGTACTTTCATTCATCTCGTGCTTGAGGTGAAGGAACCACAGTGCGTGGTTGATTGCACAGTTATTCTGTTCTGGGAATGTAATGCCTTGATTTTGCAAGAGGACATATGCTTTTACTGGGTTGAATCTCAGTTTTCAGGTGAGCAGATCATAGGGCTTTTGCACGGAAGGTGATGCATTGTATGCCTTGAGGCAGTGTGGTGCCAGAGAGCACACTTTTGTCTTGATTTCCGCAGTGTCGAGGTGACATTTACTTGCAGGTCACATTTCTTGTGCAACACTCAGAGAACTTCAGTTGAGCCACGCTTGGCCAGGGCGCATCGAGTTTACTCGGTCCCTAACTGTCCATCGTTGACAGTGCTCAAAAGGTTCCTCATTGAGTGTTTGTACGTTGGGATCTGTGTATGTCATTTCTACACAGGGCAGTATATGCATTACACTGGTGGATATTTTTTGTCAGAGAGATTTTCATGTTGCATGCTACCTCAGTGTTGAGGTGTTCTCCACTTGATTCAGTTGTCAGATCAAGGGGCTTTTGCCCAAACTTTGTTTGACAGCACTTGGGATACTGACAGAGATCTTCAAATGCATTTTCTCCCCTTGGTATAAGGGTGATTGCTTGGGATTTATCCCATTTTCTGTTGCAGGCTTTGTAACAGGCTGAAGGATCATTTACTTTTTTTTTGGATGTTAGTCAAGTGGTTTCTGCAATTTAACTCAGTGCAAGACCTCATCTGAGGTGGGAGAAGTGATCAGTACAGTCAGTACAGCAGTGTTTACAGCAGTGTTGGTGATTTTGTCAGATGATTATGCACTGTCAAGCACTTGTTGAGCAGCAGCAGTCTGAAATTACTGTTCTTTTATGCCTCTTTGAGCTCAGAACAGTGTGTCAGAAGGTACAGTTTTTGCAGGGTCATTTACTGTTTTGCTGCAGATTTTACTGACAGTCAAAACAGCACCATTGAGAGTGCTTCTGGCTCTTGAATAGAGCATTTTTTTTTCTGAGAAATCAGAACTTTTATTCAGTCTTTTTACTTCCAGGGTGTCAGGTACTTTCCTCATCTGATATGGCATCAGGGGGAAGTGATGCTTCTATTCTGAACATAAAGAAACTGGAAGGAGCACACAACTATCCATTATGGGCAGAACAATGCTTGAATGTACTTCTGTTAAAGAAGATTGCTAAGCCCATAAGGGTGAAGGGTGTCAAGCCATCTGATATGTCAGCTGATGACTGGGAAGAGCTTGACTTGTCCGCGAGGGCAGCTATCATGCTCACTATTTCAGACACTCTTGTGTTCAATGTACAGGCTGAAAAGACCTCTTATGGTCTATGGCAAAGACTAGAAGAATTATATGCCCAAAAGAGCTCAGCCAGTAAGGTTTATTGGCTGAAGAAGCTGGTTGATCTTCGCATGAAGGAAGGTACAGCTATGACCTCACACTTGAGTGAGTTCAATGCTATCTTTACACAGCTGATTGCACAGGGGTTGAACCTTGATGAGGAGTTCAAGGCTACTTTCTTGCTGTGTACCCTCCCCGAGAGTTGGGACACTTTCAAGACCACCTTGTCAAACTCGAATGCCACTCTTATTTATGCTGATGTAGAGAGCTCTCTCCTTATGGAGGAGATGAGCAGGAAGAATAATGCGGGCAGCAAGTCTTCAAATGCTTTGCAGGTACAGGACAGAGGTAGGACTCAGCAGAAGGGGAGATCTGCTAGTAAGTCCAAATCCCGCAGTCAGTCCCGTGGCAAAAAGGACATTGAATGCTTTTATTGTGGCAAGAAGGGACATGTGAAGTCGAAGTGCTTCAAGTTCATACGGGATCAGAAAGCCAAGAAGGCTGAAACAAAGGATGCAGGAAATGCAAGCAAAGGCAAAGGCAAGGCCAAGGCAGATGACTTGGATGCAGTGAATGTTGCAGCAGAGGACAGTGACAGTGACATACATGATGTTTTATGCTCTTCTGCTGTAATAACACATGCTTTGGTTATTGATGGCCATGACATGCACACCTGGCTCTTGGATTCAGGTGCCTCTTTTCATGTTACTCCTCATAGGGAGTGGTTTACTTCCTACACAGGTACTCATGGAGTTGTTCATCTTGGGAACAACTATGCATGTCAGATTGCAGGGATTGGCAATATACAGATAGTATTTCCTGATGGACGCACATTCATGCTTGATGGTGTCCGCCATGTGCCGCAAATCAAGAAAAATCTGATTAGCACTGGCTTATTGGATGACAGTAGTTACCACACCACATTTGGGGATTCCAAATGGGTGATTACTGATGGCCAGACTGTAGTGGCTGAGGGTTTTAAGAGTGATACCTTGTACCCTCTTAATGTTTCCAGTGTGGGTAATCATGTTGTTGCCATAACCGAGCTGCCAAAGGTTTCATTGTGGCATAGCCGGTTGGGACACATGTCTGTTAAAGGAATGCAAGAACTGTCACGTTTGGGTTATCTGCCGCCTCTCTCTTTTTCAGATTTGCCTACTTGTGATCATTGTATTTTTGGCAAGCATTCTGTGACTCCTCATAAGAGGAGATCTCCCCAGAATAGAGCACCACTTGATCTAGTGCACACTGATTTGTGTGAGATGCCACAGTTATCACTGGTATCCGAGCCACGATTGGCTTGAGAACCGAGAAGCACACGGCGTGTTGAGCCAACACACAAAGAGGAGGATTATGGGGCTGTTCAGAGGTGTCTAAACTCTCATTCAAGCTACAACTGCTTGTGAAGTCTAACCGATTTCATTTTAGTCTCTCCCAAATGAGCATCTAAATCTAGCTGATAGGGCAATGCACCATTTAAGATAGAAAGAATTATCGCAATACCAATTGGAATATGTAGCATGGAGTAGATGCCCGACATAGCTCAATGCATACAGATAACTTTACACTTATAACTTTATGCAGCTTAAGGCAAGGATCTCTTATTTGACTACCGTGGGCATTAATAATAATCTAGCAATCGCAAAACATTCAACTACATATGCATTTGTTGATGCCAGCGAAAAGGGTTTCCCTTTCATAGGACTTCAAAAGAGCATATATCTAGATGAATCCAGAAACATGCCCAAACTCATCCTTAAAAACACAGGACTTCAAAATAGCAACCCACTCAAACTATATAAGCTTAATACTTAATTTGTCTCATGCCTTCCTACCTCTTTTAGTGGAAAAATGTAAGAACATATGAAGACACTGTATTTACCTTTTTCAGAGACTCCTTTAAAAGCTTTGTATCCAGAACAATATCATCGGGAACCTCATTACCCCATGCAGCCAAATTCTTATCTTCACGGATAATATTTTTTTCTGCATCAAGTATGCAGACTAGTGACTCGTGAGACAAAGTCCAAAAATATACAAGTACGTGGATTGAAATATACAAAGAATTGAAACTGGAAAGAACAAATACCTGGAGCGTTTTCTTTGCGCACCATATTTGCACGCATTAGTTCACCTGCAGCTTCAGCTGCTTCAATGCCAGCTAAACCAGTACAATAACTGTTTCTTATCATCTGCTTGCAACACTTGTAGCCCCACTGGTTGTCCTTCCACCAGGATCCCCATACACTAGTATGATTATTGATGAAGACATCTTCTTCATACTTGCTTTTGGGGACAGCTTTCTCCTGCATATCATGATCATTAATATATCAAGATACAAAATGAAACCACTAGAAATGACATTTTCAACATAAGATGCTTATATTCTACCACAAGCATCCTACAAAAAGGAGGCACAACCTTAACATGTCAAAGCTGACCATACGCATAACATAACACCAGGACATCATCCAATCTTACAAAATAGCTAAGACAATAATGACACAAAGAGCAGAAGGAAAGCATCCATGCAGTTTGCTTTTTACAAAAATTATTTGTACAAAAGACTAACAGCTGCAAATTTGGGATTCGAATTGCACAATACCCCAGAAAAGAGAGATGGAAACTTGAATGTTATGCAGAGAATTGCACAAAAGACAAAAACAACTTCATACATAGTAAACTAACATAACTCTTACTGCAACTCACCTGACCCTTGATTATCCGACCTGCTCTATCATACTCCACTTGTCTCTCTGTCTGTCCAAGTAATAGTTCCATGGGAGGCATGTCCTCAGAAGCGGCATTCCCATATTTCTTCATGATATCTTCTTTCATGTGCCCTTTTAATTTTTCCTTCTTGACCTTGAATTCCTTATACAACAACTCTGCCTGTGAAGGTGCCGCCTGCATATGGATGTCCTGACCTTTCTCATATGCCTCCCAAGCATGAATGTTCAGTTGTTTGAATTCCTGTGCTTGTCCATTGGTCCTGTTACAGTTATCTCCCTGCAGTACAGCAAATAAAATTCAAACCTCTCTCTCTCTCTCTCTCTCTCTCTCTCTCTCTCTGAGGGAGTACAGGGTGGCACAGACAAGGGGCTAAATGGATGGAACAGTGAAAATACCAGCTGTGAATATCCCAAAAAATTGAGACGAAATCAGAAACCTGGTCATGCGGAAAATGCTACAGAAGCTATGGCAAGACCCAGGGACTTCTAAGAAGAAATCAACCAAATGGACAAGTATGAAATGCAGGACTATCTCAGGAAGGACCAGCTCTCATGAACTAGAGGTGGAGAAGGGCAGGTGGACAAGACTTAGAACCCCCGGAATGCAAGACTCAGTAAAATCCGTCCCACAAGGGAGATTTCATTCATTGCCAAGCGTACGCACTCATCAGAGAAAAATACAGCAGCAATGCCACCAGCCTGAAAACCCACCTGAGGATGCAGGGCCCAGCAGCTAGGCGCCTACATAAAGGAAATCCTAGGACACTGCAACAAAGTCCTCAACAGTGCGCAGCAGTTAGCTAACTATATGCTTGCAGCATAGCATAGCATGGCAGTGATACACAAAGTCTCAGAGTTTTGGATGTAACAAACCACTATCGTTTTGATACTGGTCAAAAGTCAAATCACTTTAATACAACCATATCATCTCTCTCTCTCTCTCTCTCTCTCTCTCTCTCTCTCTCTCTCTCTCTCGTTAGCTAACTACATGCTTGCAGCATAGCATGGCAGTGATACATAACGTTTTCTCCGAGTTTTAGATGTAACAAACCACTATTGTTTTGATACTGGTCAAAAGTCAAATCACTTTAATACAACCATATCATCTCGCTCTCTCTCTCTCTCTCTCTCTCTCTCTCTCTCTCAATTTCTTATATCTATGATGCAAACAGTGACTGCCAGACATGGACCCCAGGATTTGCCAGGGAGAACTGGGAAAGGATAGAGATGTGCAAAAGAGATCGCAGAGGAATCAGAATCAATGTATACGCCCCTACCCCATCCTACTAGTTAAAATAGGTGTGCTACCCTTGGAAGGCAATCACTCTGCCAATTTATCCAATACCTTGACATGGTGACCAACATGAATGCAGTAGATTGCCACGTAAGGCCACTGGAAGCAGCTACACACAAGGGGATACATATATCTAGATGAATCCAGGAACATGCCCAAACTCATCCTCTAAAAAAAGAACACTGTGTGCAGTTTCAATCTCATGATAGTCACTCATAACGTTGAAAACTATAAACTCCATCACGCATAGCAGGGACCAACTACTATGACATCCCCACATCATCATCAGCGCCCAACGGTGGGTGTAGACCATAGTCTAGACATATGCTCTCACACATACAAATCCACATACCCACACACACAAAGGTCTTCATACTGAGTTTCTGTCAGCACTCCTGAAGCACATGCTGCAAATCTTGTAGACAAAGAGTGGCCAGATCTGTAAAATCTGGACAAGTTCAGGCAGGGAGAACATGCAAATTCTGCCAGAGAGGAGACATCAAGGCTCAGCACATCAAGGATGAGCACCAGATACTTTCAATATATAGTATATCAGGCATTCTAATCAGGAACACAACATAGAGACTCCTGACACTCAAAAAACTGCATAGTTCGGACAGCAAAAGCATTGGGATCATACATAAAGGAGCTTATGGAATAATAGCAGAACAGCCCTAGACATGGCCAGAATGGTTATGGATGCAAGCACCTAATCTGAAATCGTAGTCTGTTACCCATAATTTTTATGCAATCAAGCAATCTTATTTTCTGTCCAGTAGATCCTGTTGGATCTGCAGCAACATTAATAAAATCAAATCCTCCCTCCCTCCCTCCCTCAGGAAAATTCTGCCAGAGAGGAGACATCAAGGCTCAGCACATCAAGGATGAGCACCAGATACTTTCAGTATATAGTATATCAGGCATTCTAATCAGGAACACAACATAGAGACTCCTGACACTCAAAAAACTGCCTAGTTCGGACAGCAAAAGCATTGGGATCATACATAAAGGAGCTTATGGAATAATAGCAGAACAGCCCTAGACATGGCCAGAATGGTTATGGATGCAAGCACCTAATCTGAAATCGTAGTCTGTTACCCATAATTTTTATGCAATCAAGCAACCTTATTTTCTGTCCAGTAGATCCTGTTGGATCTGCAGCAACATTAATAAAATCAAATCCTCTCTCTCTCTCTCTCTCTCTCTCTCTCTCTCTCTCTCTCTCTCGGCCAGCAGCTAGCAGGCCCCCCCCCTGCTTCACGACACCCTCCAGCCTCTCCAGCCTGCTTCGCGACCCCCTCCAGCGCCTCTGGTCTCCTCAGCCACACCTAACAGCAGCAAACCCCTAACAGCAGCAAAACACCTCCCCCCTCTGTCGCAGCACCCCCTTCATCAGATTGCCTGCTGAACAGGCCCCCTACCTGCTCTTACCTCCACCCAACACCCATAGAGGCTGCCTATAGCCCCTCCTAGCCCTGTCACCAGCCCAGGACCGGCAAAAAAAATCAAGAAAATCGACAGCTGAGGCAAGAAAAGGCAGAAGAGGCTACCCCAAACAGTCAATAATTACAAAGCAACACTGAGGCAAACAAGGAGAGATGGGAAAACATACCAGCAGGCCTGGAAATCACCCGGGGACAGCAAAAATATGAGATATCTCTTCTTTCTTGTAGATTTCTGCAAACTGGCAGCAAACAGTGGATTGCAACTATGCCTACACGAGGATGTGTGGAGGACAAATGGGGGAAACAAGCCTGTAACAAATCCTAGATTTACTATATTTAGAAAATGTGCTAAGGAATAGAAAGCAGACTGAAATAGCAGAGAACAAGGAATAATTGTATTGCTTGAGTGTCTGTAGTGTAGCTGTAGTGTGTCATCCATACAATTGGGCCTCTCTTATATAGAGAGTGAAGAGTCACACATGAAAAGGTGTGTACTCCAAAGTGTATGTGCATGAAGAGGTGTGTACCCCTTGTGAAGGGTGTGACCCTTGATGAGAGGGTACATTACAATAGGAGTGTCTCTTCAATAGAATGTCTCTTGTGAAGGGCTGTGCCTCATAGGAAGTGTCCCATCGAAAGGGCATACCCTTCCACAAGTGTCCATTCATCAAACCATCCATAAGTCTAGATATAGAGAAAGGAATACGTCACAGATCGTGACATCCCCTCCCAGTCAAAATAAGACCCTGGTGGAGATAATGAACTGATGTAGAAAATATCACGGTAAATTCTGAAAATACTGCTGTAAAATGTCAGGGTACTACTGTAAGTCTTCATCAGATTGCCAAGTAGCGTCGGAGTCGTCCAGATCTCGCCAAAGATCAAGGAATTCTGTGATAGTCGATGTCGATTCTCTCGCTGTCGATGGTCCAAAATACGCTCAGGAATAAGGAGAACATAATCGTCTTCGCTTTCTGGGACATAATCACCTGCAAGAGGAACTGCTTCATCGCCTGGAATGTACGTCTTTAGCCAAGAAATATGAAATGTTGGATGGATTTTACCCCATGATGGTGGTAATTCCAATTTGTAACTTAAAGGTGAATTTTTCTTGATGATCCAGAAAGGTCCATAGTATCTTGTTCACAACTTAGGAAACACAGACTTAACCGTCTTATAGAGAGCGATGTGGGGCTACAAATAATAGCACCATGTCACCAGTGTCAAATTCCAGGTGACGTCTATGTTTAATGGCAAACCGTTGATACCGCTCTTGCGCTTTTCGCATATGATCGCTGACTTGGAGTAGAATGTCTTGCATTTCTTAACCAATTGATCGGCTCGGGCCACTCGATGTTGAAGTACAAAATTCGTTGGTACAATCGGACTGTGTCCATAAGCTACTTGGAATAGAGTCATGCTGATGGCACTATGGAAAGAGTTATTATAAGCAAACTCAAGGAGTGGTAGATACTCTTCCCAAGCTGCTAGGCGTGACTGAAAATAATGTCGAAGCATTTCTTCCAGAACTTGGTTGACTCTTTTAGTCTGACCATTTGATTCTGGGTGGTAGGCTGAACTAAACAGTAGAGTTGTACCCAAAGATTCGAACAGCGAAATCTAAAAGTGACTGGTAAACTTAGGATCTCTGTCGGATATGATATTCTTGGGCAATCTATGGTGTCGGAAGATGTGTTGCATGAAGAGTTTGGCCATGTCCGGAACCTGTGCACTGCTTTTGCAAGCAACAAAGTGTGCCATTTTGGACAATCGATCAGCAATTATCATAATCTGAGTGTTACCTCTAAAGGATCGTGGTAGTGTTGTAATGAAATCCATGGAAATACTTTCCCACCTTTCAGTTGGAACTGGAAGAGGCTGAAGCAGTCCTGCTGGAAGTCGTCGGCTTGCTTTCATTTGTTCACAAGATAAGCAAGATGTAACCATTTTGATGACGTCGCTTTTCATCTGAGGCCAGTAGTATGTTGCACTGAGTAATCTATAAGTCTTGTTGATGCCTGGATGGGCAGCATAAGGAATGACATGATGCTCTTTTAACAAAAGACGTCGCACATCCTTGTCATGTGGTACACAGACGCGATCTTGATAATACAGAAGGTCGTCCGTATAAGAATAGCATGAGAAAATCTTCTATTAGTCGAAGGTTGATCTTTTGAAAGAACTTGTACTGCTGTGCCGAAGTCTTTATCATTGAAATACTTCCCTTTGAATGAATTCGGAACATCCACAGATAATGTAGAGATTACCATAGCTGATGCTAGAGTTAACCTGCTGAGAGCATCTGCAACTACATTGCGCGTAGTCCTGGAATGTACTCAATGGTCATGTGAAAGTTGGCCAGAAACTCAACCCAACGTGCTTGTCGAGCGTTCATGACTGGCTGAGTAAAGATATACTTTAGAGAGTGATGGTCTGTCTTGACCACCGAGTCGGCTCCCATGAGATAATGTTTCCAAGAGCGATAAGCATGTACAACAGCAAGAAACTCCTTATCATAAACCGGGTATCGGGTTTGGATATCAGAATGTTTATGGCTGTCAAAAGCAATAACTCTGCCTTCTTGCATCAAGACTGCTCCTGTAGCGATGTCGGAAGCGTCGGTCATGACCTCAAATGGAAGGTTTGGGTCAGCAATAGCCATAACTGATGTGGTAGTGAGTGCTTGCTTGAGTTGTTGGAAACTATACTCTGTTTCGGGAAGCCATTGAAAAACTGCTGTGCTTTTCAATAATTCGGACATAGGAGCTGCGATTTCGGAAAACTGATAGACCTTTGTATGCTAGAAGTTTGCCAATCCGAGAGCAGACATCATGAACATTCTTAGGAGTAGGCCAGTTTCGGATTACCTCGACCTTCTTGGAATCCACAGAGATGCCTTGAGCTAAAATAACATGTCCCAAATATTCAAGTTGGGTCTTGAAGAACTCACTCTTCTCAATGTTGATGTAGAGAGAATTTGCGCAGAGAACTTCAAAAAACTTGGTGAAGATGTTGTTTGTGCTCATGTAGGGATCTGCTGAAAACGAGAATGTCATCGAGGTAAACGACGACAAACTTATCGAGGAAAGGCCTAAAGATGTCATTCATTAGTGTCATGAATGTGGCCAGGGCATTGTTTAACCCAAAAGGCATGACCAAACATTCATAGTGTCCATACTTTGTTCGAAAAGCTGTCTTATACTCATCGCCTTCTCGTATGCGAATTTGATGATAACCTAAACGAAGATCAATCTTTGAGAATTGTGTTGCATGCAGAAGTTGATCAAAGAGGTCATCGATGCGAGGCAATGGATACTTGGTTTTGATAGTGAGCTTCTTGAGGACTCGGTAGTCGATGCAGAGGCGCATTGACTTATTCTTTTTTTCCACAAGTAGTACAGGAGATCCGAAAGGGCTGCGACTGGACCGAATGTGACCTTTGTCGAGTAGTTCGATCACCTGTCTTTGGATTTCTTCATTTTAAGTGTAAGAAACCCGATAAGGAGGTTTCGACGATGGATTACTGCCGGGAATAAGTTCGATTGGTGATCCAATGGTCATCGAGGTGATAATTGCTTTGGCAATTCTTGTGGAAAAACATCCAGGTAGGGCTGGAAAAAAGGTTGGTTGAGGTATTCAGGAGGATCCTTTGTTGGTGTCTCCTCCACTGCCGTAACGAACAGAAGTGAAGTCTTTACTTGGCGTTTACGAACCCACTTCTTTACTTGTAGGGCAGAGGCAACTGGGTTGAAAGAAAGTCCCTAGAACCAGTTAGCTCAAAAAGTTTTCCCTGGTGGACAAACTGGATAGTATGATTGCGAAAACTGATTAATGGATCGTAGTTGTAGAGCCACTGTTGTCCAAGTATGACATCGTACCGAGAAAGAGACATGATGTCGAAGTTCAACTTGTCCGTATAATGTTGGATGCGAAAAGACAAGTTTTTGATCCTAGTGTTGCACAAGAAGGTAGTTCCATTTGCGAGTTCAATATGATAGTCCATGAGACTAGGATTGGTGGTCAACCGAAGTTTGTCGACCATAGAACTAGCTAAGAAGTTATGAGAGCAGCCACTGTCGATGAGGATAGTGACACAAAGTACTAGAGTGGCCAGGAAAGGTTCGGGGTTGCTGGCAAGGCTCAGGTGGATGGTATTTGCCATTCAAACAGCTTTGCCTTTCTTGTCTTGTGATGTGGTAGCATCTTCTGTTTGGGAAGTGCTAGGTTCCATATTGGAATTTTGCTTTGGTCGCTTGGGACAATCGAACCATCTATGGTCGCCTGTACAGATGATACAAAGTCCTTTTGTGCTAGAGTTGTTCTTCTTGTCAGTGGCCGCACCTTTATGTTGGGGATGACGGTAATGACTTTGTGAAGAAGAAGAGGCACGATCCTTGGAGGAGTGCTTATGTTGGAATCCAACATATGATTTCTGAGACTTATGGGGATCTTGAGACTGTCGTTAACCTTGATTACCCGAGTTTTTTAAACCTGGGGTTATCTTGAGGGCGAGCACCTTTGGTCATAGTAGAGTTCTGTGTTCGATGAGCACTCTGCTTCCCTGTGTTTTGAAAATCTGTAATGCGCTCTGCGTAAGCAATAGCGCCAGCTGTGGTGGTGATGTTTGCTTTAAGGACATCAATGCGTAACTAGGGATTTAGGCCTGAGATGAAAGCATGAAGGCGATCATCCTCAGTAAACCATCAATCTCCAGCACCAATGTGGTAAACTGAGAGATGTAGGAAGACAGTAAGTCCGCATTGGCAGGTATGAACTGCTTACGGAGCACGTGTTCAAAATGTTCCCATGTTAACACACTTTTACCGTCCTTTAAGCATCTTTGCCACCATAGGAAAGCTGTATCCTTGAGGAGGGAGGCTGCCAAGGCAATCTTTTTGCCTTCAGAGAGGTCAACTATATCAAAGTACATGCCCAATTTTGCGAGCCATTGGTCAACTGTTCGGCGATTGCGTTGACCAGTGTAGGCTTCCGGAAGTTTGATGTCAAGTCTTTTAGTTGTGGAAGCCTGGATTAAACGGTAGAGGGCACGGAATTCAGTGTTTTCTACCTCTAGTGGTAATGAGTCCACATAGTCGTCTGGTTGCATCACGTCATCTTCTGTATGTGTAATACTGCGAGAATCTTGGAGTTGTTGGACTTTCTGGACCAAGTTGGAGATGATGTCCTGAAGCTCGAAAATTTGAAGTTGAAGTAGTGCTTCACCTTGTAAGTTGACTTCAGGGGTCTTTTTTGGACTTGAGTCGCTTATTTTCGGAGAGGCTGCACGCAAGCGTTGCGACATATCTGAGGTCCCCGTGAGAAAAGCACGAACCTGCGCTCTAGTTTGTACCATTCATGGAAGAAGATTCAGGCTGCTCCCTTGTTAGAAAAGACCCAACAGAGGGTACACGCAACGGAAATAATGCCCAGGAGCTCACACAGTGTGCGGTGTGGGTGTGGAATCACAAACTTCTTTACTTATGTGCATTCAATAGGTGTGCAGACTCATCAATAGACAATGTACCAAACCAGATAGAGAAACCACCAAATAATATATTTCCGTCCACAACTATGGACACAATACAAAAGAGACAGATCCAGAGTCCCACCAATGGTGTGGTCCTCTGATCTTACCACAAAAGTCCTCCTCCTATCTGTTGACTATCTCTAGACTAGAGTCCGCGTGCTCCACCTCGAGCGTGAGTAGACTTTCCGTCTAGAATGATCTTCTCCACCTTGCTGTCTGGAAACCAGTCTAGGTGGGCAGCTTCCTGTTAGCTAAGTCTGCAGCACAAGGTACTACTTTCTCCTCTTGACTGTAGGCCCAAAGATAGCCCTGCTGCTGCTCCTTCTGCTGGTGGAATTGCTGCTCCAGATGATGATCTCAGCAACCTTCTGCCCTAGAAGACAGTCTAGGTTCAGCCTCTCCCTGAGCTAAGTCTGCAGCACCTCAGCACAGTTCACCTCCTGGTCATAGGCCCAACTGCTGCTGCTCTGCTGCTCCTTCCTGCTCCCTGAAGTGCTGCTAGGCTGGATGATGAAATGAGGCCTGAGCCTCTCCTTTTATAGGCCCTGAGGCCTGCTGTAGAAAACCGACCAGTCTGCCCTGACTGGGCCGACTGGACAGACTGGGTTGGCTGGCCCAACCGACCTGGTTGGCTCAGCCCAACCAGCCCTATATAAGGGCCCTTTGCTGGCCCTTTGTTCCATGCAGGGTCCAGCTCCTTTGCTGCTGTCCTGCCACCTGCCAGCCCTGCTTGCAAGCCATAGACCTGCCCATAGACCCCCACTATACTGCACCTTGCTGCAGCCCTTTGCCGGCGCCTTGTCCTTCCCGTACACGTCCGTACTATTGCTGATGTCATCGTGCCTTTTACCAGGGACACCCCGCCATGTCTGCTGTTCCAGATTCACCTCTTCCCGGCCAGATCCTGATGCTGAATGCCTCGCCATCTGCTCCTGTTGTTGGCGCCATCTGTTGCAGCCACCTTGACTACAGGTGTGTTCCCTTAGCTGGCTGCCCACATGACAGCCTATGTGCTGCCCATGTGGCAGCCCCCCCTCTCTCTCTTCTCTGGACATATTCTGCCCTAGGTCTCCCTCCCCCACGCTCTCCTCATATGGGGGCTTACAGATGGGGAGGTGACCATTCCAACATCCCTGAGGTTGCTCATGTTGGAGGGGACAGGAGAAGAAGGATGGAACCAGCCGTGGAAATCTAGTAAAGGAGGTCCTGTCTGAGGTAACACTGGTGATGCCGAAATGGGTGTTACTGCTCGTGAGAGTACAGGAGTAGGTTGCAGAGTCCACGGATCTGAGAAGGGATAAGGAGATGCTGTCGAAAGTGGAGGATATCCAGGAGAAGGAGTGCCTTCAGAGTGTAAATACTGTCTTGGGGAAGGTACAACCTGTATAGGAGGATATCTGGGAGCTGAAGGAGGTGGAGAGTACCCTGGAGATGCTGAAGCTGAGGGGTAAAAATCTCTCCAAAGATGGACAGCAAACTCCTGAGGAATATCGGGTTCTGGGTATCTTCGTGTCTCGTGGAACACAACCTGGACTATGCTGAGGAAGTAATGTAACTGAGGTGCCTCACGCAGAAGGTATAGGATGTGGTCCAAATCACTAGGAGGGCACGTGACACAGAAGACCCACGATGCCAAAGCTCCGAAATGGGCTGGTTGTGCAATCTGAACACAATAGGGGGCTGGCGAACCAGGCTGAGGGCTTCCAAGGGCTGTTTTGCAGCAGCAATGGCAGGGCCTGGCAGGAAACCAAGGCAGCAAACTGGCAAGGGCAGGGCAGCAAACCGGCGAGGGGCAGGGGCTGCTTATGGTGAGGGGGCAGGGCAGCAAACCGGCAAGGGGCAGGTGCTGCATATGGCGAGGGGGCAGGGCAGCAAACCAGCAGGGCACGAGGGCTGCGTAGGGAGGCGAGCCTGCTTGACGAAAGTCTATACGGGCGTCAAAAGGTGCGTCCCTTTTTTCAGTAGTGGCTGCCTATGTTGGGTGGTTGCCCAAAAAATTAAAGGGTGGGTTTATTTGACCCTTGGGTAGTCTAGGGTTAGACCTAAGGTATGGGGCTAGGTTTTTCTTTTTTAACCCCTCTAGGTACCCTTTTTTTATAAGTGCTTGGTGCCAAAAGGTGTGCCTATTCAAAGGGGTGTGACCCTTGGAATAGGTGTACCTGTTCATGAAGGGGTGTGACCCTGTTTTTAAAAGGGGTGTCCCCACATGAAGACGTGTGTCCTTTTTTTCATGATGGGGTGTGTCCCTTGGGTGAGGAGTGAAAACTCTTCATCAAAAGGTGTGTCCGATGGTGGAAAAGGTGCATCCCTTGGTTTTGGGACAGCCCAAGCACATGAAAAGACACGATTTTTGTCGTGTCCATTCACATCAACTCGTGATGTGAGGGAGATGGAGAGGCCATAGATGACTTTAGGCAGGGTTGGCGCTAAAAATTTTTACGCTCATTCTCTCCATCTCTTCCATGCACAATGTGCACGAATATCCTTCTAGCGTAAGAGATGTATCAGATAGGCGCTACTCATTCTCTCCATCTCTTCCATGCACAATGTGCACGAATATCCTTCTAGCGTAAGAGATGTATCAGATAGGCGCTAGAAGGTGAGGGGCATTTCCTACAGGCCAGAGCGAAATTTGCTCTAATACCACTATAAGAAATCCTAGATTTACTATATTTAGAAAATGTGCTAAGAAACAGAAAGGACACTAAAATAGCAGAGAACAAGGAATAATTGTATTGCTTGAGTGTCTGTAGTGTAGCTGTAGTGTGTCATCCATACAAATGGGCCTCTCTTATATAGAGAGTGAAGAGTCACACATGAAAAGGTGTGTACTCCAAAGTGTATGTGCATGAAGAGGTGTGTACCCCTTGTGAAGGGTGTGACCCTTGATGAGAGGGTACATTACAATAGGAGTGTCTCTTCAATAGAATGTCTCTTGTGAAGGGTTGTGCCTCATAGGAAGTGTCCCGTCGAAAGGGTATACCCTTCCACAAGTGTCCATTCATCAAACCATCCATAAGTCTAGATATAGAGAAAGGAATACGTCACAGATAGTGACAAAGCCCTAGATGTTGCCATGGCAACCTACTCATCTGGAACAACCAACAACCGATAGAGTTGCAGAAAGTGTTCTTATCAGCCTTCATAAGGTCTGCACAGCCCTCATTGAGAAGGAAGAGAATCTCGAAGCCACAAATGTGGCTTTATTGGCTGAGAAAACACTTGTTGATAGTACTCAATGAAATGAAGAAACAGGGTAGCAAGATACAAGAAGAGTGGAGGAAGGAGAAATCCAGAAAGGAAGAATGGGAGAAAGAGTGGACAGCCGCCACCACCAGCCTCCAAGGTAAAGTGCACGCACTAGAGAGTGAACTACAACAGATAAAAGACATGAATGGGACGCCACAAGAAACATGCAAGGCAATGGAAGAGCTCAAAGCAGAGAATGCTACCCTCAGAAAAGATATTGCAGCTTTGCAGGCCACAATGCAAGGGCAGCATGCTGAGTTGAAACAACAAATCAGCGTAGGTGAAGCCAAAATGCGATGAATCACCGTTCTATTCCGAGCGGAAGGGTCTCTCCAATTTGTCTCTATTTCCACCCCATAAGAATACAATGTCATCTCGTGATGGTGTATCCCTATCCTATAGCGATATAAGAGATTGGTTAAATTCCATTGACGATAGAATGGAAGGACGTGGTCAAGAAGGGTACAAGGCCACAATGCAAGGGAAGCATGCTGAGTTGAAACAAATCAGTGTAGGTGAAGCCAAAATGCTAGAATGGAAGGACGTGGTCAAGAAGGATACATCTTCCCCCAAAAAAGAGATCATCTCAGAAGCCCTTGAGGAGGACAAGAAACGGGACAGCAAATCCTTGAATGTACTTGTTAGAGGTTTGCCAATGGGGTACATGTTCTTAAGGTCACCTCCCCATCTATAAGCCCTCATATGAGGAGAGCATGGGAGAGACCTATGGCATTTTCCCAGAGGGAAAAGCTGGAGAGGGGGTTGCCACATGGGCAACACCTCACAGCAAAAAGAAGAGGGCTAAAAGGGCTGTCACATGGGCAGCACAACAGCCTGGCAGAGGCGCAGCAAAGCACGTGTGTACGGCTGAAACAGGCCCCTAAAAGAGGCACACAGATGGCGGGACAGAGGGCCAGCACATAGCGCATTAATGGTGGGGGGAACCAGCAGGAGTGTCAGCCACATGGAGGGGCTGGTTGGGCTGGTTGGGGCCAGCCAACCAGGCCTTATATAGGCAGACAAAGGAGAACTGGGACCCTGCCTTGAAAGGAGGGCTAAAGCCCTAGAAGGTTGGGCCAAATGCCCTAGAAAAGTGAGCCCCACGGGCATATATAGGCAGACCAGGGCAGGGCCTGGTCGTCCTGTTTGGGTCGGCCATAGGCAGCCTGCCTGGTCAGTTTTTGCCAAACCCTTGGGGGCCTATAAAAAGAGGGCCTCCAGGCCCTCATTCAACATCTTCTGGAGCAGCCAGTCCACCAGTAGAAGGAGGAGCAGCAGGGCTACCTTTGGGCCTATAGTCAGGAGGAGAAAGAGACCCTGAAGCTGCAGACCTAGCTGACAGGAGGCTGCCCACCTAGGCTGTACCCAGGCAGTAAGGTGGAGAAGATCATTCTGGACAGAGAGTCTACAGATGCTCGAGGTGGAGCACGCAGGCTCGGGTCTAGAGATAGCCGGCAGATGGTAAAAGTACCTTGTGGTAAGATCAGAGGACCACACCATTGGTGGGACTCTGGATCTATCTCTTTTGTATAGTGTCCATAGCTTTGGACAGAAATATATTATTTTGGTGGTTTCTATATCTGGCTGATTCATAGTCTATTGATGAGTCTGCACATCTATGTGATTAAGAAGTTTGTGATTCCACATCCGACACCACACTGTGTGAGCTCCTACGCTATTCTATCAGTCTTCTGCTGTGTGTACCCTCTGTTGGTCAATTTCTGACAGGACACTCCAATAGCAGACGTCCACATACTCTTCACTAAATTGGGGGTCATCCTAACTTGCGAGACAGCCTGGAGGGTAGTTAAAGCAGATGCACCAAGCAGGCCACTGATATTAAAATTCCGGACCAAGGAGGACAGATCCACACTGATGAGCATGAGGGCAGCTCTACAAGGCACCAGGACTTTTTTGGATGATGATCTCACCCTCCTACAGCAAGAACATCACAGGAAGGGAATGGTGAAAGCGATGGCAACAAGACAGGAAGGGAAATGGGCTGCATACAGAGATGGCAGAGTGATCATTCGAGAAAGGGCAGAAAGAGCAGAAAGAGAGGAAGGTGAATTGTAACGGTGTCAGGGGCCCACGGGATGAGTGCACATAGTGGACTGAAAATGGCAGTATGGAACTGTAATGGCACCCTCTGGTCCGATCCAGGTGGTTTCTTGGACACAGCCCATATGAGACGATCCATGATGACATCAAGGAGTTTTCCAGACAGGGAGACACCCTCCTGCTGGGGGACTTCAATGCACGGACAGGAAATAGACAGGTGGGCCTACTTGACTTCTCAAATGATGACAGAGACCCACACATAGTCCCAGAACTAGATGCAGCTGAGCTTGGGAGAGTAAGGCATTCTGCAAATGCCCCACAAGATATGGACAACATCTTCTTGAGCTGGGGGAAATCCACGACCTGATCATCTTTAATGGCCTTCACAGACGGCCATCTTCTGGGAGACTCACTTGCTTCCCACATGGTGGTGGATCTAGTACAGTGGACTCACGGATACACTTATTCGCCATACCCCCCCCCCCCCCCCCACTCGGAGCTGACCACTCATACTTGGCCTTCCATATCTCCACCACCATGCCAGCCACAAGGAGAGCTCCCCCCACGCACTCAGATCCACTTTGACCATGCTCTTGACCCAGTGTGCATGAGCCATCTAGCCAGGGAGCTCCCGGCTCTACTTGGAGATGACATAGACCTCACCAACGCCTCCGACACCCTTGTCTCAGTGGTACAGGACGCTGCTATTGGATTTTTTCCCACGGCCCAATCCGGTCGGGCCAAGGATAGCAAGATGCCTCAGAACCCTTGGTTCGATGACGAATGCAGAGAGGCAAGAGCCAACTTCACACAGCAACAGGCCTTGAGTCATCTAACGCCCCTGAGGCACAGAGGATCTATTGACGACTGACGCGTCGTAAGAGACGGGCTTTCCTCACACATAGGATGGATGAGATTGTCAGATCGTTCCGAAGAGGAGACCCGACCACTGGATGGAGATTTCTATCAAAGGGGAAGCCACCTATCCCCATCTCTGACCCTGCTCCCTCTATGATGCCCAGATGCAAACACCGCCGGAACCTGTCCTCCACGCCTAGGCCCAACACTCGTCATCTATTCACCACACAGAATGTACGGGCTGCACTTCAACGTCTACACAATCGGAGAGCGCAGGACCACGAGGGCCTTTGGGCTGAGCATTTTGCACATGGACAGGAGGTCCTAGCCCCGATCCTATCACAGATGTTCAACCAAGCTCTCACGGTTTTCCACCTTCTTGGAGTACCACCACTATTGTGCCGATACACAAAGCCGGGGACCCTATGGGACCAAGATTTGTGGATCAGTTCTAGATAGGGAACTCAGCAGTCATACAGAGGCTCGGGAGCAACAGGCACTAGGACAAGCAGGATTTCGGAGACAACACTCTATCCTAGATCACATCTTCACTCTGAGGGCTATCATTGAGGAGGTGAGGTCTAGACACCAAAAAGTCTACACATGCTCAGTAGACTTTCGGAAGGCTTTTGACACTATCCCATGATCCCGCATGATCAGGAGGCTACAAGAGATGCAGATTCCAAACACACTGATATGAGGGGTGCTGAGCCTATATGAGTCAATCAGAGGCAGAGTTCGTGCCCTAGGTGGCCTATTGGATTGGGACGAGAGTACGATCATAGTGAAGCAAGGTTGCCCCCTCTCACCGACTCTCTTCGAGCTGTACATTGATGAGATCACCTCTTTCATAGACCGCCTAGGAGGCGAAGGATCACTACTGGTCGATCTCATGGTACAGATATTGCTATACAATGATGGCATAGTCCTTATCTCATCCTCAACTAGGGGCTGCAAAGACACTTGGAGGCCCTAGAGGTGTTCTGTAAAGAGACTTGACAGTCAACCTTGGGAAGACCAAGGTTATAGTCTTTTACACCTCACATGCAGTAATCCGACGACTCAATTTCACTTATTGAGCTGAGCCAATGGAGATAGTGCCGTCCTACACATATTTGGGAGCAGTCTTCACAAGAACCCTTTTCACCATGACATGCAGCCCAAGCACGACTCACGGGGGGACGGGGTGCTATGGCCCGATTGGAGAGAGTGTTTCAGGCACACTTTCACGATCCACCGACGAAGTGCTGGCTTTTCGATACACTAGTGCCATCGACTGCCATGTATACAACACCCTGGGATGTGATCTACCGATAGCAATGTGGAAGAGATTTGAGCAGCTACAGGTGACCATGGGATCTAGGATAATTCGGTGCAAGCCCTCAATCCCGCATGAGATAGTACAAGCAGAGTTTGCCATGACACCACTACAGATTGATGCCATCTTTCAGACAATGACTTTCATCCATAGAGTCTGGGACTTATCTCATTGGAGACTACTGAGGCTAGCTCTGGGGTCATCCAGACAACTAGCTGAGGGTGGGGTGGACATATGGTATGCACGTATATCCACATGGTTTGCCAAACACTAGATTCACATGGACAGGCTCCCCTCTTTCAGTATAGTTTGAATGCACCCTTGAGTCGATCCTACGAGATGAGATTAATCGTATCATACGGTTAGATCTTCTCCATCTCCACATGTCTCGGGCTTGGGGGGGAGATCAAGAGCTTCCCAGCAAGACACAGTTTTACCGCGACCCTTTCCTGAATGTCTCAGGGGAGGGATTCATCGTCAGACCCCTATATTGTAGTGAAGGTGAATGGGGAAGTGAGAGAAAGCCACGGAAGGCAGGGGGAGATAGAGAAGGAATAGGGGAGGAAAGTAGAGAGAACAAGACTGGAAGTACACAAGTGATGAAGGAAGCAAGGAGAAGTGGATTAGACGTCAAATCAATAGCCCCTTACAATCCTTTTGGGTTGACTTATATAGTCCCGCACAGTTCCCACATTTCCCCTACTATTCTCCCATCTATTTCCCCCTTAAAATCCATCTTTTTCCCACCTTCATTACAGCCATCCCTTCCCAAAGAATTTTGCCCTCAAAATTTCCAAGAGGCTGCCCTGGATGAGAAGGATACAACAGAAACTGATCAGCTCTGTAGGAGATAGGGGTAGTCCTGCACAATGCTCTCAGGTTGCCAAGAATTCTCATCTTCCGTTAAACCTTTCCATTTGATGAGGTATTCTGTGTAGGCTTTGTTCCTGAGTACATGATCTCTAAAGCCCTTGATTTGCTCCGGCACATAGATTATGTGGCCCTCTTCATCCATAGGAGGCAACTCAGGAAGAACCTGGACATGCTATCCGACATGTGGTTTCAGCAAGGATACATGGAAAACATTATGGATCTTGGAGGTACTGGGTAGTTCCAACTGATATGCTACCTGCCCAACTTTGCGGATGATTTTGTAGGGGCCATAATACCTGTGGGCAAGCTTTGTGTTGGTATTACCTTTCAGCGAGGAATATCGATTCTTATGGAGACGTAAATGCACATAATCCCCTTCTTCAAAAGATAAGTACCTCCTTTGTTCATCCGCATACTTCTTCTGCTTGGCTTGGGCATCCTGCATATTCCTCTTAGCCAACTGCAGAAGGGCATCCATACTCTCCAAATCATTCCTTGCTTGCTGATTTTTCACAGCCAAGTCTGCAACCCTGGAAGGCATTCCCACTTTGCATCCATACATACCTCAAATGGACTCATGCCAATAGAGAGGTGTTTGGTGCTGTTGTAGCAAAATTCAGCCAATGGTAACCATTTGTCCCAAGACTTCTGCGTGTCATGACAGTAATGCCTTAGATACTCCTCCAACCACTTGTTCACCCTCTCTGATTGTCCATCCGTCTGTGGATGATAAGCAGTACTAGGCGCAAGGGAAGTACCAACTGCAGTGAATAACTCCTGCCAAAAGTGACCCATAAATTTAGCATCCCTGTCACTGACAATCTCCTGAGGAGAACCAAGGCGCTTGAACACATACTCAATGAATTGCCAGGCAACCTGTGAAGCGGAGTACCGAGTCCTAGTCGATATGAAATGGGCCTGCTTAGTCATCCTGTCAACCACCACAAATATGCTATCCCAACCCTTATCTGTAGAAGGCAAGCCTGTAATGAAGTCCATGGCAATGTGAGTCCATTTGCCTTCAGGAATGGGTAGCGGTTGCAAAAGGCCTGCGGGTAACCAGCTGTCCACTTTATTTTGTTGGCAGGGCAAACATTCACTGACAAACTTAACCACATCTCGCCACAAACCATCCCAAATAAAGCTCTCCTTTTTTTCATATGTTTTTGTGATACCCGTATGCCCTGACATAGGGGATGAGTGCATTTCCTGTAATACCATCAACCTGTACTTGGAGTCTCGCACAAGATAAATTCTGTCCCTGCACCATAACAGTCCGTTGCAGAGCTGAAATCGAACATGTCCTTGGCTGGACGGACTCTGTAACTCCACAAAAATAGGGGCTGCATCAGAATTTTGCATGTATTCCTCCTGAATCCCAAGTATCCACTCCTGATGAAGCGTGGAAATGGCAGACAGTTTGCATGACCACATCCTGGACAAGGCATCAGCAACCACATTCTCTTTCCCCTTTCTATATTCAATGTCAAAATCATAGGACTGAACTGCAGCCAGCCATCTCTTCTGCTTCATGGATAAATTAGTCTGCGTTAAGAAGTACTTAAGTGTCCTGTGATCCGTTTTGACCTTAATCTTGCTACCGTACAGGTAGTGGTGCCATTTTGCAAAAGCATGCAAGATTGCCAGCATCTCTTGATCATAAACATGATAATTCATTTCCCTGGCATTAAACTTCCTGCTCTCAAAAGCAATCACACCATGCTCTTGTCTTAGGACAGCCCCTAAACCTTTGCCACTGGCATCCGTCTCAATAATGAAAGACCGTGAGAAATCAGGGCACACCAATACAGGTGCATTGCTAAGGGCATCCTTGAGGTTATCAAAGCTGAGTTGTGCTGCTTCTGACCATTGGAAGGCATCCTTTTTCAGCAAATCAGTGAGAGGGGCAGCCCTTTTGGCGAAGTGCCTAATGAATCTCCTGTAAAAAGAAGCAAGACCCAAGAAACCTCTGAGCTGCGTGGTATTTTGTGGCTGCAGCCACTCTTTAATGCATTTCACCTTAGCTGGGTCTACCCTGATTCCGTGCCTGCTTACAACATGACCAAGATATTCAACCTCCTCTGCCATAAATGTGCACTTGCTGGCCTTGGCATAAAGCTGATGCATCCTCAAGATTTCTAGCACTTGTCGGACATGGTCAATGTGTTCCTGTGCATCCTTACTATAAATGAGAATGTCATCGAAAAATACCAGCACACATTTGAAAAGAAGGTGGTGTAAGATCTTGTTCATGAGTGCCTGGAAGGTGGCTGGTGCATTAGTCAAACCAAAAGGCATCACCTTGAACTCATATAATCCTCTTTCTGTACGAAAGGCAGTCTTATGCTCATCACCCTCTTTCATCCTGATCTGATGGTAACCTGACCTCAAATCAATCTTCGTGAAATACTAAGCACCCTTGAGTTCATCCAGCAGGTCATCAATCCTGGGAATAGGAAACCTGTTCTTAATGGTGGTCTTATTCAATTCTCTGTAATCAATGCACATACGAAAAGAGCCATCCTTCTTCTTCACCAAGAGTACTGGAGATGCAAAAGGCGAGGTGCTATGATCAATGAAGTTCTTCTCAAGTAAATCCTGCACCTGTGTTGCCACTTCTTCCCGTTCAACCTTAGAAAGTCGATACGGGGCCTTGTTTATTGGTTTACTGCCATGTTCCAGAACTATGGCATGATCAACATCTCTTTTTGGGGGCAACTGAGATGGCATATCAGCAAACACATCCCCAAATTCTAAGAGCAATTTCTGCATTTCACAATTATCCACATGGGGAATACCACCCTCCTGAGGTACAGAGACATTCAATGCATAAATGGCACTTTCGTTCTTGAGCTCCCTAGCTAGCTGCCTTGCTGAAATGACCTGTAATTTCTGATTCACAATGCCCTGCAATGTAACAGTTCTACCCTTGTGGCAAAACTCAAGAGATAAAGCATTCAAATCTATACTAATTTTCCCCAAGGATTTCAGCCAATCACAACCCAGGACAGCATCTATGGGTCCCATATCCAATGCCAAAAGATCACCTGCAAACTCATAATGATCAGAAAACTTGATCCTGGCATCCTGGCATCCTGGCATCAATGTCTGCTGATCATGTGCTGTCCATTCGCGATCTCCACTTTCAGACCATGGTCTATCTCTGTAGCAACTAATCCCAATCTTTGCAATGTTCTACAATTAATGAAACTGTGAGTGCAACCACTGTCTACCAATACATGGACAGATCTGCCATTAATCATTCCCTTCAACCTGATTGTGTCAGCACTTTTGGCACCCATCAAGGCATGTGGGCATCCCAATAAATCTGTTCATCATCCACAAGAACATTACCATTAGCATCACCTCTGACATGAAAAGGCATTGTAGGTTGATGCTCCAACACAGAGAGTGTTGGCTTACGGCCTTTCCTGCTACATGTAGGCTGAATATCAATCTCATGCTTCACATGAGAGGTTTGCTCAATAGCCGCACCCGGATCAAAAGGAAAAACAGTCCCCTTTGTGGCATCTGTGTCAGGGGACTCATCTGCATCATGAGCTCCTGTCAATTCCTCATGAGAGATATCATGGGGGTCTGCTACATCAGCCACTTCATCATCATCAGATAATTCAATTATCATGCTGAGTTTGGCTGAGCTGACATTCTTCATTTTGCACACATCTCGGTGCTCACGTGTCCATTTCTCTCCACACCTAAAGCATAAATTTGCCTTCTTCCTACTGTCCATTATGGCTCTGGAATGTTGTTTAACTTCTGATTTGCCAAAACCAGCACTGGTTTTGACACCTGTCTTTGCATCCATGGGCCTGTATGGCTTTGCATATGGCATCTTACTTCCAGAAACCGTTGGATATCGTGGGAAGGAAGCAGCTGCTGGTTTCTTATCAATCCAATCAGCAGAATTTGTCTTCCTGTCAGCATCATAAGCAGTACCATAGAAGCTATGTGACACATGCTTGTACTTGCCAGCATATTTTGGCTCAAACACCTCAGCAAGCTGGGCTGCTCGCTCAATGGTTGGAGGATTGTGAGCTCTCACATCAGCAGCTAGAGAGGGATCTAAGCCTTGTATAAAACGCAGCAACTTCCCTTTCTCAGAAATATCCTGTACAAACAAAGAAAGTCTCCAAAAACGCTGCAAGTACTCCTGGACCGTACCTGTCTGTGACAGTGCATAGAATTCATCAAGGTACTGTTCAAGGATCAGGGCCGAGACGAAGGTCGTGACCATAAGCTCCTTGAACTGTTTCCAGGTGGTAGGCTTCTGAGGTGACTCTCGCATGTAACGCCACCATGTATGTGCATAATCCTGTAAATGCATGCCAGCAAAAATGATCCTCTCCTCATCATTCTTAGAGTAAAAGCGGAAATAATCTTCAAGCTTCGTGAGCCACTCCTCCAACTCATTGGGAGTGCGAGTGTCACCCTTAAACTTATGCACATAGATTTTATCTTTCACATCTTTGGCTGCGTTATTCCTATAGTGACTACCAGCATACTCATGCTTGAAGCTCACATACTGTGAAAAGGGCATCTCATTACGAACATCCTCAGGCAAAGCCCTATATGAACGTAAGGCATCTGAAAGCATATCATCCATGTTTGCATGCTGCCCACTTCCAGCATCATGCTGGTTAGGAGAACCACTCCCCTGATGCATAAAGTGCGTCTGACTGAAAGCATTACCTCCCTGATACGCAGGCTGAGTCTGACTGAATGTATTAACAGGAGGTGTCATCGAAGCATGCAATCCCTGCTGAGTCTGCCTGCCATAAACATCTCGGTGGGTGGGTGGCATAGAAAAAGGTTGAGAAGAGGACTGGCCCCTCTCCCAACTGCCCTGAAACCCAACACCCAATCCAGGCATGCTCGCCGTTGGCAAAAATGTGCCAATGGGCCGGCCCAAAATGGACGGCTCAGCCAATGAAATATGCGAGCCAAATGGAGGCCTGGAATCAATAAGAGAAGTGCTCGGCGGCACGGGCAAGGCATCACCAAAATCAACATAATCCCCATGCTAGGGTGCATGCATAGAACCAACATCATAAGTGCGACGGCCATCAGCCATAAATCCCCTGTGTGGGTCAGGAAAATCACCCTGGCTATCCGACTGATCCCCGTGCTGGGGTGCTCTGATACCAATGTAGTGAAGGTGAATGGGGAAGTGAGAGAAAGCCACGGAAGGCAGGGGGAGATAGAGAAGGAATAGGGGAGGGAAGTAGAGAGAACAAGACTGGAAGTACACAAGTGATGAAGGAAGCAAGGAGAAGTGGATTAGACGTCAAATCAATAGCCCCTTACAATCCTTTTGGGTTGACTTATATAGTCCCCCACAGTTCCCACATTTCCCCTACTATTCTCCCATCTATTTCCCCCTTAAAATCCATCTTTTTCCCACCTTCATTACATATATCTCAAGGACAGAAGAGTCTCACATGCATTGAGGATCGCCATTGGGCAGATGCGGGTTTCATCCCATGAGCTGAGGATTGAGACAGAAAGAGCAGCATTTATACCTAGAGAGCAACGGACTTGCACGCTATGCAAGAGTGGTTGAGACAGAGGAACACTTTCTTTGCACCTGCCCAGCCTACTACGAGATCCGGGGATGATTACCACTGTCTCTATTAGGATGGGAGTGGCTTCGGCCCACTATCACGATTGATCCATTCCATGACCAAGTCTGCATTGGGCTCTATCTGCTTGAGATGCACCGACACAGGGAGACCCTACTACGACAGATCAAAGAGCAACAAGAGGCGATCACACCACAGGATGCAGAGGCTGACCACACAGCTGTATCACAGATTTTTAATGCATTTGAGTCAGCTCCAAAACACAGTGGGGTAGAGGAGGAGGAGCTAGCTACTATGCGGGCAGTCTGGATTACCGAGAGAGGATTACAGAGGAAATCCACGACACAAAGAGCGCCCAAAGCACACTCGTTTTAGGTTCGCCCTATCACAGCTTTCCTCAGAGGGGACCACCTGAGACGAGGGGTCACTCTGAACATAGCTCAACGGGTTCAAAGATCGAGGAGACCATGCCCCCCTCCAACACCACAGCATGAGACAGCCAGACAGTCCAGACATTTTCACCGCTCATAGACGGGCTACCACAGTGCCAGGTTTCAGTTTCTGAGTTTCCAGCTCCAGTTCTAGTTCTCAGCCTGCTCCAAACAGTAGATAGCATATGATATTATATGATATATTTTTGTACTTGATTTCGCTTGAGCCATTGAGCTCTTTTTATTTCAGCACAGAACTCAGCGAAGGGTCTCTCTCTCTCTCTCTCTCTCTCTCTCTCTCTCTCTCTCCAAAGTTGAGAAGATGGATGCCAACAGGATACAGCACCAGGCAATGGAAGCTACACAAACCACAGGATGGCACCGAGATGGGATGAAATGGATGGAATTATGGGGTATAACAGCTGCCAATATACCAGAGGATGCATATGCGATCAGGGAATTAGTGACTAAGAAGATGCTAGAAAAATTACGGCAAAGACCCAAGGTTCAAAATGCAGTTCTACAAATAAGAAATTAATCCAATGGACAGCTACGGGGTGCCAAAATACCTTGGGGAAGACATTTAAATGTTTAAAAGGCATCTCATATGCAAATAGAGAACCAGTTCACATGATCTAGAAGTGGAGAAAAGAAGATGGGCAAGACCTAGAGTCCCAAGAGAAGAAAGGATATGTAAAATCTGCCACACCTTGGGGTGGAAAATGAGCAGCATGTACTCCTAAGATGCCAGGCCTATGCTGACATCAGAGATAGATATGATGACGACAGAGGCAACCTGAAAATTCTGTTAAAGCCAGCTACAAAGCTAGGGAGTCGTCTAAAAGAAGTTTTAGGAACACCGCAACAAGATACTTGGACTGGCACACAAGCGAGCGCATCAAGTACTAACTACATAGTAAGTCTATAGTATTTTACTTTACGGGATGTAATAAGATCACTATTTGTTAATAGTTAGAGTGGCACAGCTCCTCAAGGGTCTCAAGAGGACTTTAATACTCTCTCTCTCTCTCTCTCTCTCTCTCTCTCTCTCTCTCTCTCTATCTATATATATATATATATATATATATCTTATTGGTATTGCAAGATCCACTTCAACCACAGCTATAAATCTGGTCTATAAGACACACATTCAGTTTTCCCCACACAAAAAAAGAAAAACTTTTCTATCGGTCACGTGTATGTGCCTGTGTCATCTCCCAAAAAAAGGGCATAGTGCGACCCACTTACACAGTAGAATTTATCGTTTGGATCACTGTCAGGAAGAGGATCTTCTCGCATAGATCTTGTCTTCGGATCATAATACGCAGAATTAACATCCAGGTTCAGAAGATATTTGGCAGTGTCTTCCCGGATACGCAAATTCCTGATGCAAATAAATTGACGACATGAGAACAACAGATGGCAAATGAGCAGCAGAAGGGAAAGAAAATCGATACATGAATAAGGTACCTGACCGTTCCTGTGCTTCCTCCTCCAGTTGTTCGGACACGTTTTTCCACTTTGGCAAAATCCATCTGTTTACTCTCATCAACTTTAGCCTCATCAACTTCAAGATCTTCGTCCTCTTCTTCCTCACTCTCCTCTTCACCCTCCACACCTTTACCATTGTTTCTTTCCTCCAGTTTCTTTAACTGTTGCTCCTTTTGATACTTTCTCCTAGCTTCATCCCTTGCTTCATAGGAATCAATGACATGGCCATAAGTTGCAGGATCATAACCATTCCAGCGATCGCGTTTACCATCATAATCCAGCTCAAAAGACTCAATTTTCTCATCCGCTGCGATGTGCTTATTTGTCCATTTAGCCCCAACCTTACGAGGCCTTTCCATGCATGATTTGGTATCATGTGTCATGGCTCCACAACTGAGCAATAAAACAGTGAGAATAGCATTACAAAAGAGAACAAAGTCTATTATACTTATCCTCTTTAAGTTCCAGTATGTGTGAACAGAAAGATGACCAACAAACTCAAATGTAATGCAACCAATATGGCTGACATGAAGACAGTATACATCACGTAATCTCAGCTACATATGCCCTTCCCCATAGGAAATAGAAAAGGAATAAAGGACTGAGGTACATGCGAGGAGAACTCACTTTCCGCAGGCACCCTTCCTGTACTTTTCAGCCTGGAAAACTTTAGTACCTCTATCGTACCAAGCTTTTGTATAGTTTGGATCTGATTTCCATTTTCTCTGATGCTTCAAACTCTGCACAGTTGAAATTCAGGCGTGTGTCAGCGATTTTATGCTGTGAAGTCGTAAACTAGGTCATCAAATTATACATTTCTAAAGCCAGGTTTCAAAGAGATGCAATGATTTGGCTGTTGATGTTCGTTATTGGGGCCCTTAGCGTGCTATTTCTCAATAGATCAAGAATCGTGCATCTCCTGTTTGCATACCGGTCTTTCGGCGTTGAGGTACCATGGCGCAGAGGACATATACTGCGGAATATGGGGATTGATTTCTTTCCCATCTTCGTCGAGTTCCGCCGGTGCAAGTCCAGCCTTCCGAGCCTCCTCTAACTCTAATTGTTTCCTGTGGTCTTCACGCGATTTGAACCCAACTGCCAGAAGACCGATCCAAATTCAATAACGCGGGCAGGTAACAAAAAACTACTCATCAAAACGACAAAATGGGGAGGCAAACGGCCGTGATAAGGATGACAGAAGAAAATTCCAAAAGGAAGGGAGACAGAATGTGGGGAGATGGCAACAAACGCTGCCAGAAATTCTTACCTGCTGCGGTCGCCATAGCAGAGCGGTAAGAAAGGGCTCGCGAAGGAAGGATGAAGAGGAAAGATGAGCCGCACCGACTTCTCAAAAAATCTAACTTTCTACCCCTGGTTAGCACCTCCACCTTTAAACTTTTATCGGTGAATGTCCGTTCACACCCCCCGTCCGCCCGCCCATCGCGGTGCAAATAGAATTCGAGGATGCCCGCCCGGTTTACACCTGGCCGGTGGTCACCAGGTTGCTAATTTATGACACCAATGTGTGATTGGTGTAGTGTGGTTGGCGGAGATAGAACGGGCTTATCATGTCGCGGTTTACAGAAGTTCGCCATGAAGTGCGCGGCCTCCCCACCACGGGCCGGACACAAATCTTTTGTGTCACTGTCGAATGGTGTGAACCCAACCTCCCCCTACAATGGAGAACCAAAGCTCAATATCGTCAAGTGCGATAATCCAAGCCTCATGATGGGTCACAGATGAAGCAAAGTTCTTGCTAATGGGAACAATTTTTCCTCACGAGCTCTAAAGATGCAGCAAAACTCCCGCTACACATTTAATCCATGCCTCCAAAATGGAGTGAAACTCCCAAAGTAGGAGCTTATGAGTGCTTGAGCACCCCTTAGAGTGGATGATCATCTCTAGATGCAAGCCTTAGAAATCCACACCGCTAGTTGTAAGATCCAAAGTTGATCAAAATCTCCAATCAAATTATGAGAACCAGAGCATGGGGACTGGCTCTTACACTTACCAGACAACTCATGGAGAACTCTCTTATATATTTGGGGCCACCTCAAGTGTGGGCTCTTTGCTCCATAACTAACCAAAGAACAAAAACAATACCAAGACCCCGACAGACCCATGCATTCAAAACTTGCCTCAAGCCCCCAGGCCCTCAACTCACCAAGCTGAAAATTTCTCTACTTGTAAAGTTGTATGGTTCGCATACTCTCTAATCTACGTCTCCATCCTACTCCACCATGATTTGTACCTGGGTCTTAGTGGTTGAGGCTCTGGGTGTCTGGGTTCAATAGTTGGATTAGCCTTACTGCATTGTCGCTACAAAGTAAAAAGCATCTCTCTCTCTCTCTCTCTCTCTCTCTCTCTCTCTCTCTCTCTCTCTCGCGTGCACACACACACACACACACATCTTTTATGTTCTCTTCTATGCCCATGATACTCTCTATATTTCATCTGACCTAGCACCAGTATATCTAATGACATGCCATAAGCAACACTCCTCATATCTTTATAAGAGTAGACAAGCGACAAACACACCCATACATCTTCATAATGTTTACTAATGTGCTCTAACCTTCATGTTATGTTTAGTGGGCTTGGGTAAAGGACAATAACCCACCACTTTAAAAGGTTAGAGTACTAGCCAACCTCATTCGAGTGTTCACTAAGCAACCTCCTTTAGATTGGAATCAAACCTGACTTCATTAACATGGGCAATGTCAATTTAAAGACTTCATGTCAACAAGGTTCCTGTCGACCTCCCTTTATGCCCTCTCCTAGCACCATCCCCAGATTGCTTTTAGATGAAGCTATGAAGTAGTGCAAGTATGCCCATAAAAAGCCCATCTTTTGGGCTAGGGAATGGTGAAAGAGGCAACTTTGATATGGTAGAGCATGAACCTCAAAAGATAGATTCTTTTTCACCCTTACCCAAACAAGGATTTTTTGAGTTTGCATATGTATCTACTTTCTTCTCAATGGCATGGAAAATCATCAAAGTCTTTTATTAAAATGACTTACAACACTCCCTCAAGTTTCGCATGTGTGGATAAGAAAAGGAAGCACATAAGAGACGAGAGTGAGTCTTTCAGCATTTTTAATGGCACCATTGTGCACCATCCCTATAGGTTAGGGACCGTGTGAGCTCCTTGCACATTCAGAGTACTTAGCAAACTAGGGGGAGATGATGTGGCCACAAATTTTCCATTTGTTATAGTTGTGAATGGTAGTTTGGGTCCTTGCAAGAAAACTCAAAATAGTTGCACCAATTGTCAAACAAAAGTTTTTTGCTTTTAAAGAAGCATGCCAACTTTTATCTATAAAAGGACAAAATATACAAAATTGTGACTGCTAACACAGGGCATCCTATCTGCAACCTACACTGTAGGGCAAGCAAAACACTTTCTCTATCTCTATAATTCATTGCAAAGTTCATTGAGACACATGCCCACCAAGGAGTCTTTCTTACTTACACTCCTCCCCCCCTTCTACCAGTAGAGTCTAATAGAGACCAATTAAAGCACTCCCCTAAACGTAGCGCCAACTCCCTTCGAAACACAAGTATTATTCTTGTACAATATTCTGGCTTGTGAACTGCATCTTCAAAGTACACTGGCTCTTTTGTAGCCATGATGGTAGTCATAAGAGCATAATTGGTGGTTTCAACCTAAATTGCTTAGATGACTCGTTAGTTGTGTTTCGTAATTTTACCAACTGATAAGAGGTTCTTGTTGAGATTTAGAACATAGAGTACATCTTCTTTCACCCATCCTTTCATACCAGTGAAATTATTCATAGGGACAATCCCTTTCCCTTGAACCGGATTTGGTGTGTTATCTGCAATGTAGATAACATTCTTCTGTCCTTCTGATGGTTCTATGAACCATTCCTAATGTTTTGTAATGTGAGATGATGCACCGTTGTCGATGTACCGAGGATCTTGATTTGCTTGATCTACTTGATAACTGCATTCCCCTTTTGAATTGCAATATATGTCAAGATAATGTTTTAGTCTTTTGCATATACTCACTTGCAAGAAACATATTCTCAGGTTCATTGGCATAATGACTATGACTTGAATGTCACCGCGATGTTTTTCTCTTCTACAAAAATTCCCTCGATTGTTGTCAGATTGACCGCCTTGATTGTACTGCTTCTTATGGCAATATCTTTCATAGTGTCCAAACTTATGACAGTAATTGCACTGAATGTTTGACACATTGGTGGATGCATTCCCTCGTCCTTGTAATCTTCCTCTATTGGAATGATTTCCTCTTTGTTGATGCTGATGTTGCTGAGGATGATGCTGATGCTGACTTTGATGATGACCAATTCGCTAAATGATCTACCTCCACCTCTGCCTCTGCTCCTATATGAAGTTGTGAATGCTTGATCATTGGAATGACCTTTGCATGCGTGAATGGCTTGCATCTTGAGCTCTTCACCAAGTAATACTAAACTGAAGCTCTTCCAATGTTGGAATTTGCCATTTAATGGCAATACTCTGGACTTGATTCTCATATCCCTCTCCTTGTCCATTCAAGATGACTTGAACCATTTCTATGGGATTCATGGTCTCTCGTGTTGTTGTGAGTTGATTGTTGTAATCCTTGATCCTGAGTACCTAAGCATGACCGGTTTCACTGCTGTTGTGGAAACTGAGGTTGATTTGGTTTCTCAACGTGAGAATCCTGGAATTGTTCTTGGACTCATAAAGAGCTGCGAACATATCCCATGATTCTTTTGATGTCTTCACTGTGTTGAGCTATCGACATCATGCTATAAGGTGCGGACACTGGTGGTGCAATTGTAGATTTCACTGTTGGTGTTGCGGAAACAGGGGGAGTGGAGCTACTGCTGGTTGGATCATCCAATGGTCTAAGGTGTAGACTCATTGCAACATACTCCCATTTGTATTGAAGTACAAGAATGGTCTCCATTTGATATTTCCATGTGCCGTAATTGGAATTGTCTACCTTAGCAAATGCCACCAAATTGAGGTTGCTAGGCGTAGATATGGTGCAGAAATGTACTCAAAGTGCCTGTGAAATCACTGTTTGAATCAACTACAATACATTGACTGTATCAAGTGAAAGCTGAACTATTGGTGAAGATAGAATTGCAAATATAATATAATCTATTACAAGGCTTGTGGCAAATGATGCCAGGAATAGCCAAGAGGCTTTATAGGGGCTCAAAATGATGTGCGTCCAAAAATGGCCAAATATGCTTTACAATGTTGGCATGCGTGTGGAAAATCAAATCATGTGCTATCTGCCCTCTGATTAATTAGTCAATCCCACTAAACACTCTGAAGTCTTCTCACTGAATTGTGGAACTTTGGGTTTCAGGAAATGTAATGATGTGAAACCACATGTGAGCGAAGGGACTGACTTCGAGTAGGAACTATTTAGGAATTTTTGGACATGGTTTTGATTGGCTTTTCTGGATTATCTCCTGTGAGGATGATCTGATCTACTCTGATCTAGATCTAGACCAACTGTCGAGCAATGAAAAAGCATCAAATAATTCATTTTCTTTGTTTGTTTTAGGTGCTCAATGTTGAGATATCGAGCTCCACTCATGATATGCCAGGGTGACCGTTGTGCATTTATGTCACCGACTTGTTAGCTGCAGATGCGGTTGGTACACCGCCCATGAATAATAGTTGGATGACAGCTATCCTTATGTACTCTAGTTCATGGCTCAGTTAGTATGCCACCTTAGTTAGCTAAGTTTGGTTTGAGACCCACATATGGGGTTCTTCTATTTCTTTGTACTAGAGTTCTTTTGGCTTTCACAACTAAGAAGAGAAAAATTGTTTTCAGCCTCCACCTTTGTGTGTATTCCCCCATTGTGTATGTGAGAAAGCCACAAGTGAGACTCTTTCCCTCTCTCCTACTATCTTCACATGGTATCAGAGCCTGGTTCGTGGTAAGGAGCTCAAGAAAGCAAACCAAGTTCGCGGTGTCCTGGTAAGAGGACCAGTGTTGCTTTCCTTTTTCGAGTTTGGGAGCAAATCTCTACAGGTAGACAACCAGAAAGTGCAAGAGTGCATTGTCTCAGATTGAGACACCCTTCGCGGTGTGGCGAGAGGGCAATATATGCTGCGAGGCCATTTCGAGGCCCATTATGGAGCCGGGAGAGCAGTTCTCCACAAGCACTGAGAAAAAGGCCCTGCTTTTGCTGTGCAACCACTACTCTGCAGGATCGGTAAAAAGTTACTGCAGAAATTGCATCGTATGCCTATGCACAGAGATATTGGGAGTTGTAGAATCATCCTTGTTGCCTGTTGATGCAAAATCGTCACTAGGAAGTCACTGTGTGGTCAAATACCACTTTCGTCAGTTTTGTAGATTTGCCCGTGTGAGGCAAAACCTGTGTTTTTTGCAGTGAGAGAATATTTTGCAGTGTTCTGTAATGGCGTCTGATTCTCTTTCACAGATTGTCACTGAAAAGCTTGACAAGAACAACTTCCAAGCATGGAAGTTTAGAATGACGAATTTCCTTATGGGAAAAGGCTATTGGGAGTTCATTACAGGAAATGAAGAAGAACCAATTCTTCCTAATGTTCCCAATCAACAGGAAATGCAGGCATTTTAAGGATGGCATGAGAGAGCCAAAAAATTTATGTACTAGCTGTCTATCAGTATTTCGGATTCTATGATTGTGCATATTCAGGATGCAAGTACGTCAAAGGAGGCATGGGATACTTTGGCAAAAATGTACAGCACAAATACGCAAGCCAAGAAAATGCAGCTCAAGCAGGAGTTGCACAAGAGCAGAGAAATGGTGGTGCATCTTCTTCAGGAGGAACTTCAAAAGAAACTGTCTTCTACTCAAATGCTGGAAGAGGTAGAGGCACAGGTAGAGGAGGCCGACTTGGAGGCCGTGGTAGAAATCAGAATATGCAGCAAACTCAAGAAAACCAGTCCTTTGAAGGAGGACGTGGTAACTCTAGAGGCAGGGGGAGCCAAAGAGGTCATGGTGGATGGCAGAGAGGCCAAAATGCAAACAGCAATGTTGAATGCTACTATTGTGGTAAAATGGGTCATATGGCTAAAGACTGCTATAAAAAGCAAAATGACATTATGAATGGAAAATTGCAGCAAGGCAATTATGCATCTTCTAGTAGACAGGGTGATAACAGAAATGAGCATCTATTTATGGTGCAGCACATGACTAATTCTGTGACAAGTGCAGAAGAACAAAATGATGTGTGGTATGTTAACTCAGGTGCGTCAAACCACATGACAAGTCATGCAAAATGGATGCAGGATGCAAGGAAAATGGAAAAACCAGGATTTGTGGAGACCGGTGATGATACTGCACATCCTATTGTGCAGATTGGTAAAATTCCTTTGTCTATGCAGGATGGGAAAAAGAAATACATGTCTGATGTATTTCATGTCCCGAACATCACCAAGAACCTGGTTTCTATTGGTCAAATGGTTGAGCAGGGCTTGCAGGTCAGATTTAATCCTCATGGATGCTTTGTTGAGGAATGAAAAATAATGGTCGCTTGATAGCAAAAGGAAAGAAGAAGGGCAGGATGTTTACGTTGGATGCAGACATGCCTGAATTGAGTGCATCAATGTTTGCACATGGGACCGGTGTTGTTGCAATATTGATATCTGGTATAAACGCATTGGTCATGTTAATGTACGGCGACTTAAATCAATGCATGCCCAAAATATTGTTGTAGGATTGCCTAAATTTAAGGTTACAAAAATGCATAAGGTATGTGAAGCCTGTCACTTTAAAAAACAGGTAAGGAAACCATTTCCTAGGCATGTTCAAGAGAGTAAGAAGCCATTGGAATTAATCCACTCTGATGTGTGGACTACTAAAGCTGCATCTATTGGAGGCTGTTATTATTTTGTCACTTTTATTGATGACTACAGCAGAAAAGTTTGGGTGCATTTTATGAAAAAGAAAAGCGAAGTGTTTGGGCATTTCAAAGCTTTTAAAGCTATGGTTGAATTGGGCTGAAGCAGTCGCTACATCAGTTTACATAATGAACAGGACTCCCATTGCAGCAATACATGGCATGACGCCATAGCAAATGTATACTGGTAGGAAACCAAATATTTCTCATTTGAAAATTTTTGGTTGCATTGCCTATGTTCATGTGCCAGATGAGTTGAGGTCCAAGTTGGCTCCAAAAGCTGAGAAGTGCATCTTTATTGGTTATTCTCTACAGCAGAAAGGGTATAAATGCTATAACCCTTCTACTCGTAAGTTTACAGTGAGCAGAGATGTTGTTTTTTATGAGATGAGCAGCTGGTATAAACCAGTAAATGTGATGATTGATGTAGATGCACAAAATAGTAATGCAGCACAAAATTCGCAGTAGCAATCACAAAATATTAGTGGACCTGCAGTGTCCTCTAGCAGTGGTTCACATACTTCACCATGGACACGCAGATTGAGATCAGGAGAATCTCTAAGCAATGCCAGATAGTGGTATGCAAGTATCACGAAAAGGAAAAGAGAAGGTAGATCAGCCCATGTTTGATGTGAATGCAGGTCACTCTTATGTGGATGGTGAATCTAGTGGCTCAGAACAGAGCATTGATGATGAGTTGGGTATTCCTTCTGTTGTTACACCTAGAGTAAGGAAGACCAGGGATGTTTTCAAAGCACCTGGAAGTGAGCCTATTTTGCGTAGGTCTACCAGAGCTAGGTATCCTGTGGATAGGCTGAAATATGATGGATTTACAGGCATTCACTATGCCTTATGGTCAAAGTGATATAGGAACCAGAACCCACTTCTTTTGAGCAAGCCATGGGAAAAGAAAAATGGGAGAAAGCCATGGATGAAGAAATGGATGCCTTGGAAAAAATGCTACATGGGAATTGGTGCCTTTGCCTAAAGACAAGAATGCAATTGGCTGTAAGTGGGTTTATAAGGTGAAGCACAATGCAGATGGTTCTGTGAACAGAGACAAGGCAAGATTAGTTGTCAAGGGGTATGCACAGACATATGGCATTGATTATGAAGAAACATTCAGTCCGGTTGCAAGGATGGCAACCGTATGAGCAGTCATTGCTATGGCTGCATCAAAGGGATGGTCTTTACATCAGATGGATGTAAAGAATGCCTTCTTGCATGGTGATTTGCAAGAAGAGGTCTTTATGGAGTAGCCACTAGGTTATGTTCATGCTGTTCATCCTGAGTTTGTTTGCAGGTTGAAGAAAGCCTTGTATGGCTTGAAGTAAGCACCTAGAGCATGGTCTGACAAGATAGGACACTATCTTGTCACTATTGGCTTTTAGATTTCCAAGGTAGATTTCTCACTTTATGTGAGAAAAACAGAGAAAGGTATTATGCTGCTTGTCATTTATGTTGATGATTTGATCATCACAGGTGATAGTGATAAAGATATCCTTCATGTGAAAATGCTATTGAAGTAGAAGTTTGAGATGAAGGATTTGGGAGAGCTGTGTTATTTCTTGGGCATTGAGGTGATTAGATCACCAAGTGGGATACGGCTCTTACAGAGGTAGTATGGATTAGACATGCTGTCCAAATATGGGATGACAGGCTGTAAGCCTATTTTAGTTCCTTTGGAGCAAAATGTGAAGCTGAGTGCAAATGCAGGTGAGCTTCTGGAAGACCCTACTATGTACAGTCGCATAGTAGGAAGTTTGATTTATATGACTATTACCAGGCCAGATTGAGCTATGCTATTGGATTGGTAAGTCAGTTTATGTAGGCTCCAAGGAAACCGCATTTGGATGCGGCTAACGCATACTCAGGTATGTGAAGTCCACATTGCAGTATGGACTATTTTATGAGGCAGGGGTTCAGATACAGTTGCATGGATACACTGATGCTGATTGCGTTGGTAGTATTTTTGATAGACGATCTACCAATGGATATGTGTTCTCTTTTGGGAGTGCTGCAGTCACTTGGAGCAACAAGAAATAGCCTACAGTTGCCTTGTCGAGCACAAAGGCTGAGTACAGGGGTGCAGCAATGGCTGCATGTGAGGTAGCTTGGTTGCATAAGCTACTTTATAATATGCATCAGTCTACAGATGGGCCAGTTGTCATTTATTATGACAATATGAGCAGTATACACTTGGCAAATAACCCAGTCTATCATGCTAGAACAAAGCACATTGAGGTGCATTATCACTACGTGCGGGAGAAGGTTTTACTAGGTCTTATTGATCTAGTTTATGTCAGCGCAGAGGATCAGGTAAGCTGATTCATGAAGGCATTGGGCGCAGAGAAGCTGCACAAGTTCAGAGACCTGCTTGGTATGCAGGAATTGGGATTGAGCTCGAGGGGGAGTGTTAAGATATCCAGCTCCACTCATGATATGCCATGGTGACCGTTGTGCATTTATGTCACCGACTTGTTAGCTGCAGATGCGGTTGGTACACCGCCCATGAATAATAGCTGGTGGATGACAGCTATCCTTATGTACTCTTGTTTGTGGCTTAGTTAGTATGCCACCTTAGTTAGTTGAGTTTGGTTTGAGACCCACATATAGGGTTCTTCTATTTCTTTGTACTAGAGTTCTTTTGGCTTTCACAACTAAGAAGAGAAAAACTCTTTTCAGCGTCCACCTTTGTGTGTATTCCCCCATTGTGTATGTGAGAAAGCCACAAGTGAGACTCCTTCCTTCTCTCCCACTATCTTCACACTCAGATGCATCAATGTAGAGGTTGATGCATGTGCAAGAAGTGGATTTGTCATCGAGGCTCAAAAGTGTGTGATACTTGTGTGAAAATGTGACATGATGTGACGAGCGCATAGAGCACAAAAAATCTAGTGTTGTTTATTTTTGGAGCGTCCTTAAATTCTTCTTGGATCAAGAGATACAGCTTGATCTAGGTGGAGGGGCAAAAAGGGTGCAAAATGATGAGGTGGTAGTGATGTGGCCACTGTGTTCACATACAGAGGTCTGCTTGCCAAGGGGTGTGCCAATGGAGCACTGTGTCATGGAGGAGCCTATTTCACAACCAATGTCTAACAAGGAGTAACTTTGACTGCCAAGGGATTGTGTGCCACATGGCATTGGTGAGGTGTACTTGATGATGTGGCATACATGGCAATCAATGCTGATGTGGCATCTGACTTGGTTGATGATGTGGCATGGTGATTTGGATGATAATGTGGTAGCTAATGTCAGCGTGCTGATGTGGTATAGCTAACGTGTTAGCAGGGTCGGCCCTATTGATGTGGTGCTCGTGTTGACATGGCACGAGGATAGATGATGATGTGGTAGCTATGTCGACTGCCTACATGGTAGATGAGACAACACGTGGCAGATTGTGGTCCAATGTCTTGTGAGTGATGTGGCAGACTTATCTCACGTGTCATGAGGAGAGAAGCTCGAGAATCCGTCTAATACTGATGAAATCTTAATGATTCCGTCACCTCCATAAAACAATCCATCGCGTGAAGCCGAAGTTGTAGATGAAGCCGGCCTATTGTGTGCAAAGTTGGGTGTAATGAGCCTTGGATTGGTTTGTAGACTGAGAGGTGCTATTGTAGTTGGTAGATGTATGGCTATGGTGGGTTGGAGGTTGTTGCAGGAGCGCTGTACATTGATGCTTAGAGCCAAAGATGCTATGGCGATCACGGGTGCAACTGCTATGGTTGATGGAGTCCGCAGATGGTTGGCATGGTTTTAGAAGCTTGTTTTCTATGGTTGGAGGCACTGTAGTTGACGTTCTGTCCATCTAGAGGCCGAGTCTCTATTGGTGTTGCCAGAGGAAGGAGGCATCGTTGTTAAGGTCTAGTCCCACTGCTACTATTATCGTGAGCTTGTTTGGTGTTGTACGGAATCGTTGTAGGAGACACAACTGGCCGAGCGTGAAGGAGCAGCCAGTTGTTGGAGGCAGCATTGTAGCTTCATTTGCTAGGCAACTCTTTGGAAAAGGCCGTTGTTGACGTAGATGGCTCAATCGTTATGGCTTAGACGTAGAGTTGTAGCTAGTAAGTGTTGTTGTAAACTGTGTTGCAATTATCATAGTTGCTTACTAGGTCCTAGATGATGCATCAATAGTTAGCTTCCAAGTTTGAGTCTGAGCTTCGTGGTCTTTCTCTCACACAGGAAGAATCCTCAGTTTCTCTCAAAAAACTGATCTCTCCCTCTCTCAGAGTTAGATCTATCCCTAACTCTGTCTCACAGATCTCTTAATCTCTCTCTCTCTCTCTTTGGAGGAATGAACAACACAATCTGAATAAATGGAACCCTCACAAATCTCTCACACAGAAATCTCTCTATCGAATGACAGAAATTTCTCACCAGTGGATGAAAGTTCTCTCAATGGAAGAGAATAAATGAACTCTCACAAGAGCACTTGAGAAGCTCTCAATCACTCTCATGCTCCTTAGGATCGCAATGACTCAGCGGAAGGCAAGGGAGCTCTGATACCATGACAAAATATGAAGAGGGGAGAGAAGAAGAGTGGAGATGAGGAGAGAGGCCACAACTAGAGAGCACACCACAAATGACTAACTATACACTAGATTTAGTTGAAATTGTAGAATATATACAAACCCTTTTAGGGTTAGGGTTTCTAACCCTTTCCTTTATAGCACTCTATTGGGTTAGTGCTATGCACATATCAAAAATATGATGTTAAGATGGTTCCTCAACATGATTGCCCAACTCCACCAAATACCTTCTAGCAAACTTGCATCACCTCTTAGGCCTGTGTTTCCTATCCATCTCATTAGTTGCCCACAAGTGGTTCATGCCTCTACTAGGCCTGCCACTAAATCAGTCCTTGCAATTTTGGTCAAAAACCACAAGAATAGCTGATCATACCAAGTCATCTGCCTCCAAACCCTAACTCCCCTCCCCTTTGCTTATTCTAAGAACCATTTATAGTATTGAGCCCAAGGGTGATTGCACAAAAACAACCTTGGTAGCCATTTACCAACAAGCAGAGAAATGTTCCAATGATCAATATGATGGATGCCTAGCCTACCTGAGACCTTGGGCATTGTCACAGCATCCCATGGGACATAATACCTTCTGTGCCGATCTTCTTCCCAAACAATCGCTCTTACAGAGACTCGAATTTGGAAGTAAAGATGTTGGTTTGGAGGCCATCCCTACAAGGAAATCTGAAAAATATTCCCACGCAACTCATGATGTGCTTCAATGCTCAGTAGTGTCAATGACCAATCAAAGACTTACTAAGGTGATTGGCCTCGAATCGCCCACTTGGAAAGGAAAATTTTCCATTTTTAAAATTTATTCACGTGCTGCTCCCTCCCAGTGAGTGTGTTAAGTGGTACCTTTGGATGCAAAGAGGAATCAAACGAGTTTTTTAGTGCATTGGGCTATTAAAAGGCTATTTTAGCATGAAGATTAAAGATTTGTAGAATGGTCTAAAAAAAACTAGGCCAACTCAATTAACTGTTTAAACAAATTACACACGGGATTCACAAAGGAGAATCTGATTCTCTACTTAGTCTATAGTACTCCCTCTAAGGAGGGACTTCTAGTAAAATACATGCATTCTATCCCTTAAAATTAAGTGCAACCTCAAATGATCCATGAAAATTAGGTCAACTCAACTATCATTTTAAATAAATCACACATGGAAATTCACAAAGGAGAATCTGATTCTCCACTATTGTACTCCCTCTAAGGAGGCAGTGCTAATAAAATACATACATTCTATCCCTTAAATTAAAATGCAACCGCAAATCCCAAACTAGATTTCTCACATTTAGGCATGAAAAATACACGACAATCCAATTTCTGTGAGCACTGATTCGGATGTTTCTTTATCAATTACCAACACTTGAACAATCATTTTGAATTTCAAACACTCACCACAAGCCCATGCTCCCCCAACCACAAATCAACTTCTCATGTCTTTCCCTAATGCTCCCCCATGTTCTTGACTTTCACTTTGGATAATATGTTAGAGCAAGCTTTTAAAAAATGAATTGGGGATAAGTTGAAACCAAAAAGGGTGAGGACTTTGCTTTAGTGCAACATAGCCTCTTTTGGAGTAGTTACCACCATGGTGGAGTGTTAAAGATTCAAATTGTGCCATGGTGGGCTATATGAAAAATTAAAAAATTATATATGAGCTTTAAGAATACTTAAACCCATTGAAGACTAAAAAATGGTAGCATCGGCTAATATTTGTAACTTTACCCTGGTAAAGGTACACCCAAAGACCTACATTTCCATAACTCTACAGGGGAAAGATTCACCCAATGACCTACAATTCCATAATTCTGTTCTCCTCTTAAAAGTTACCCAACTTTTGATGGGGAGTATCAAAGCAATTTTTAATGTCTAGCAATTCTTTGGACTAGATTATTTTCAAATTGCCCTATATTTGATGGGGAAAAACACAAAAATTGGCAATGGTCGGGTCAAATGGACCAATTATAAGATCTTAAGATTCCCCATATCCTATTATATGAATTTAGATTTTATGGCCAATTTATGTATTTTTGCAAAATCTAGGGTGTCTTGCTCTTTTCAAATGCTAGGCGCCTACTAGTAGAATGATGCATTGGGGGTATGAAAATGGGGCCTCAAGCTATATTAAAATCTCCCTAAGGTTTATTTTTATTTTTAGGGCAGTGGCCCATTTATATAAAGTGCATTACTAAATGTCATTTTCACATTCATTTTGCACACTCCTACTTCTCACAACCTTCTCTATTGTCCCAAGCATCCTTTTGTTTCATCTTCCCAATCATCCTCCCCCACTCATAAATTCCCTTAGAGATGCCTTTCACTATTGGATTTCATCTACTCATTCTCATGCCTTATCAGACCAGATTTACCCTATCTTTTACAAGCCACTTGGTCTCGAATCACACTTCAGATTTTTCTTTCCTGCCGATAATCCCTCTCTTCAGTTTATCGATAGACTTCTCCATGGGCAATCTATCATGATTGCTAACTCCCCTCACAAATGGGTCCCATTGGATATTTTGAGCACTCTTGACCAGAGTGCTAACTTCAAGAAGACTCTTGGTAGGGCCATGGAAAATGTCCCTCTATCTCTGCGGGAGCATGCTACTCCCCTTGGGGATGCTACATCTTCTCCTGTTTATTATATAGAGGGAGATGCAGCCCTTGCCATTCTTTTCACAACTAGCAAATTTGATAAGGATGTTAAACAATAGCCTGAGGGTCCTTCTACATCCACAAGTGGTGGAGCAGGTCCATCCACAACTCATGGAGTGGGCGAGGTGAACCTAGACATAGAACCTAAGGAGCTTGCGATAAACCTAGCCAAAGAGCAAGTTGAGAGCCAAGTATCCTATCAGCCTATCCGAGTCATGCATACCTATCCTCCACCTATAATCCTGATGAGGTAGCAACCAAGCCACACCTCACATCAATTGATCCTATTGAGGGTGAGGAATACCTTACTCTCTTTGAAGTGATGGAGAAAACCAGTCTTTGAGAGGATGGTGAAAAACTGGAGTGTAACATTCAAACCTAAGAATCTAGGGTTCCAAATGAACAATATTTTTGGAGATTTTTTTTGAATCCAGATGCTCCAATGCAAATTCTAGTGCATGGGGTGAATTTCCAACATCATACCCCTTGGAAGTATGAAATCTGACATCATGTGGCCACGGCCTACTTTTTGCATAAAGTAGGCCCTAGTCGCATGATGTCATATCTCATGCTTCTAGGGTTTGTCTGACATTTTTTTCGATGTATATCAAAGTTTGAAAAAATAAATTAGTGTATTTTCAATCAAAAAAATTATTGAAAATGAGCTGAACTATTGCAGTGCACCATAATCTAGCTTGCAATATCTCACATGCCATAAGCTCTCCAGCAAAGTGGCCGCTTGCAAGGCCTAATGAGCTTCATCCAATATCTCTACAAATTCATCCTCCCAAACAAAAAAGTGCATTATTCCATCTTTCCCCAATCACTAGAGTTGTCTAGCTATTAATTGATATGGAGCCACATCCTTGATAGGTTTCCTGCCCTCTCCTTATTAAGGGTCTTATCCTGGGGGAATCCATTGGCTAAGAATTGACCAATCTCTTGCACCCAATCGGGAACTAGATCAACCAAGAATAGTGGGGCATATGAGAGATCATCCTCCACTCCTCGCTGGTTCTTCATTGGGAATACATGACATATGATTAGCCATAAAATGGGTACATCCCTTGCTTACAATGATGGTGAAATCAAACTCTAAAAGAATGATCATCCACCACATGATGCATCCAGTAATATACGGTCTATTAACTAGGTCGAGGAGAGCCTGATGATCTACAAAGAAGACAAACTTTTTGCCAACAAGTAATGCCTAAAGTTTTTAACTATGTACACCATGGCAAGTCCTTCTCGCTCAATTGTAGTATAATTCATCTCTGCTCATTTGGTTGGAGGCTTACAAAACATATTGGGTAGTCCAAATTGAACTCACCTGGTTGTGCCACCATGCACCCTATTACAAATTTTGAAACATCAATATGGACATGAAAGATCAAGTCCCAATTAGGTGCTCGCAAAACTGGAGCTAGTGCTAGAATGAGCTTGAGTTAGGAAATTTGGCATTCTTCCATCCAATGAAATATGATTAGTAGCTTATACAAAGGGTGGGAAATATCAGCATAGCTGTAGATGAATCTACAATCATCAGCCCATATGCCCCGTGAACCTTTGTACGCCCTTTACATTGGTAGGTTGGGGTAATTCTGGGATAAGTTTGATCTTGTCATAATCTATGGAGATTCCATTTTTGGACACTACGTGACCGAGTATAACCCAATGTTTCATGCAAAAGTGGCAAGTCAAGGGATTGAGGGACATCCGGTAGAGACAACATATTTTGAATACAAGTCTCAGATACTTGAGGTGATCATCCCAATTGGAATGAACATGCAGGTCATCTAGGAAGACCTCTAGAAAGTCCTTCAAATATTCCTTGAAGGCAACGATCATTAACCTTTGGTATGTGAGCCCAAAGAGCATCACCTTGGAAGCATAGACTCCCCATTTTGTGGCAAACACAATTTTGTGCTGATCCTGTGGTGTAATAGACACTTGGTTGTATCTAGAGAACCTATCTAAAAGTTATTACGAGTCACAGTGTTTACTTTTTTGAGATCTATGCATACTATGATCTTACCATTCTTTTTTAGGACTATAACAATGGGGGATACCCAGTCCATATGTGTGTTCTTGCTCAAGGGTTAGGTCCTTGGCTATATAGAGACTAGTTTGGGATCTTTGCTTGCATTGGCAAGGTCTACTTCCTTAACCTTAGCCCCCGACCATCATAGCTATATTGGTTCCCTTAATCTACTAACTATTTAGCCTGCTCAATAGGTATCTTGCAGTCTTGGACCATATAAGCCTTGAAGTGCTCGAGGACTTGTTGTAGATCAGCTTGTTCTTCCTCAACATCCTCCACAACTTTTGGGGTAGGTTTCTTCTCCTTGGGATAAGTCTTAGCATCCTTGTTCTTCGAGGCCTTGTCCTTCCGAGTTGGATTTTCTTCCATAGGGGGCTTAAACTTGGCTAGAGGGGCTTTCTATGCTTTAAGGGGTCTGAGGGGGCCCTTAAGTCTATCCAACCTATCTCCCCAATTGAATGAGAACTCGTTGTCTATTGTAACGACAACCACATATATCAACCAGTGAAGCTCCTTCTTCACCTTTTGTACCCCTTGATCATCAGCTGGTGCCCTCAAGATGTTTATCATGTTTAGGGGAACTATAGTCCTTGACACCATGGGATCATAGGCCACCATTTTTGTTCATGTTTTCTTGACCATTTCTACGTTAGGTCATGCATTCAATTTTGTGAGAACTTGGGCTCTGGCATCAGAGCCTACTAGTGTTCATCCTAGTCCACTCCCATGTCCTTCTTGTTATAGGCTCTGAACACATTAATGGAAATGATTTTTTGCATAGGGTTTGACTCTACTACAAATAAGTTACCGATCTTTAGGTGAGATTTCCATGTCTGTAGGTCAACCTTCACAATCTGTTCATCTTTGCACATATGGATTCTATTAGAGGACCAGACTTGCAGTGCATAAAGGGTCTCCCTAAGATGACATCATAGCAATCTGGCTACCCATGGAAATCCATTACCACAAACTAGACACGATAAGTAAGACCGAAGGTCTTGATCTTTATGTCCTTTAGGACTCCCATTGGTTGGGATGTCACCCCATTGGCTAATCTTAAAATCAGGTTGGTGCTTTCCATTTTAGGCTTTTTCCATTTAGCATAGCACTATTAAGTGACAATGCAGTATCATCGTGGCCTTTTAATTTTGGTAAGTAATCGCACTCTTGAAGTACAAGCCCAGCTTGTTGATCGGTATCTTAAACAAATTTGTGGGGGATTTAACTTCCTCAATGGCCACTTCCTCAGGGTTGACCATTCATCCATTCATCCAGTTGGAGAGATCTCTCCAAAGGATGGGGTTCCCTCTTAACAGGGTTGCTATAGGCATTTTCACCTCTGTGGATAAGAATGTGGCGTGCCCTACCACATCTCGAGTTGACCAATTGGCTATTGGCCTTTAGACTATGGTTCTTCAAACCCATAAAAGGAACCAAGGTCTTTGTTTATAGCTTGGTGCCAGATAGGATCCTCTTCAAGAATTTTATGATGTAGGAGCAATCATCCTGTTGATGTGCTATTTGAGAATATCTCATCCACCTTTTCCAAGGTGGGAAAAGGTTTGAGGGTTCTTCTTGGATGGATGGTGTCCATTTTCTTGTTTGTCCCAAGCCTCTACTCAAATATTTCTTGACACTCGTGGGTTAATTGTTGTGCCTCTGCAAGGTGTTGTTTCTCCGTAGCAAAATCAAGGTATTCATTTTGGTGACTGGACTTAAGTCCCATCTTTGTGGATGTGGAGACTGTAGTAGTCTCTTCATCTAAGCCACTCTGAATGATGACACAATTCAAGACATTACCTACTTTGATTGCATTCGCGTCACCCCTACCTTTGGACAGAGATGTGGCCACCTTTCCCCTCTTGTCTTGTTTTTGGAGTTCTTTGCTCATGGCTTTAAGCTTGGGCTGTCATTAAAATCACATAAATAATGACACTGAGGACACTTGGCCTCTCTCAATATTTAGCAAATTAATGCTAGTTTTAGGGTTGGGCACCGTTTTGGGTGCTCTCCTCATGGGACAATCCTTGTATAGATGGTCCACCCCAGAACCTGAACATAATGGAGTGTTTGGGTTTGTGGTGGCAGACATTATAGACAAGGGTTGATCATCCTTTAAGGGACAGACCTTAAGGAAGTGAGGTCCCTGGCACTTATAGCAAGCTATGGGCTGATTTGATAGTTGCCTTGTAAGGACACTCACTTGCACGATGTGGGCCCTGACAAGTGTAGCATTGGATACCCGGTCTGTGATTCATGGTGTTCATACCCCTAGCTCATTGCATAGTGGGAGAATTTCGATACATTGGAATATATTTTTTGTCCTGCATGACGTAATTGCTTATTTGACTTGTTTGATACACAGTGCTTTCATAAGTAGGGATCAAGTGCTGGTGGGCATAGTGAGGATCCTCCCACTCACTCGGTGGCTCTTCAATGATAACCTAGTTTATAAGTGTAATCCATGGTGGTTGGGGTTGTGGTCCTAGGAAAAGTGGTGCCGATGGCAAGTTTTGAGCCCTAAGTGGCCCTTGGTTAGCCAAGGGGTCTCCCTATATCGCTAGCTAGCCCTAGTTATACTGGTTTGGTGGAGCAGGCAAGGACAATGGTTGCCTCTATTGGTTCATGGGTAGGGGCATGGGCTTGGGCTACCAACATTGAGACATCTTGTGATTTCCTCATCTTACACAGTGAGCACAGTAAAACACGAGCCTATAGACCGAAGGTAGGGGAATTTATTTGTAAGGTGGTTTCCCATGCATATTCCACACCATACATTACCCGTGCATATCCCACACCATATCCTGAAGGCGGGGTCACTCATTTGTAGGGTGGTTGCCTGTGCATATCCCACACCATACATTGTCTCATCTTCAAAACAAGTGTGAATTGCCGGGGCCTTCTTTGCAAACCAACCTTTGAGTTGTTGCGCCACTCAGTTTAGTAAATGCATGGCTACTTATTGTATGTTTGCACCCTTAGCTAGCGGAGTTTCCTCCTTGGCCTCTCCTATGCTAATTGTATTGGAGTTGTCTTGCCTATATGAGACACTTTGGATGGAACTACAGATGACTTCTTTGGTTGTGCCTTATCCTTCATATTATCATCCAAGAGCACAGTAGTCTTGTTTCACAACTCGAGCGATGTGGGGCTCAGAGGTAAATGAATGATCATGAAACTTGGAATCTCTTAACCCAATGAGGAAGCAAGGTAATAGTTGCTTGTCGCTCATCCTCTCATGAGGCTTGTAGTGGGAATTTAGATGTTTAATCCTTGCAATGTATTCTCGTAAGGTTTCATGTTCCCTCTGCTTAACCTCATACAATTCATTAATTGGACTCCACTTTGGGCCAGTGGTAGCAAACCACACTATGAAGGCCTTCCTTAACGTCTCCCATTTTATTTTCTCTTCCGCCCCTAAGGCCTTGTACCATTGGAAAAGCTTACCATCTAGGCTTAGCCCAAATGCATTGACTTCGTCTAAGTCACCGCCACCGATATCTTCGAAGGTCTCGCAAATATACTCGAACCTTTCCACATGATATACATGATCTCCTTCTCCTAAGAACTTAGTTATGAGCTTGGATATTTGATTGGAAGACTGTGAAGCATTAGTGTCCCTCCCCATAACAATTGCAATGTGGCCCCCTTTCATAGTGCTTGCACTAGGATCCTCATGGCCTTATATGTAAGTATTATCTGTGGTGCAGGAGGAGGTGCTTGAGGGGCTGGAATGGTACCATAATTGATTGGTCTTTGGGGTGGATTATAGAATCTTTTCGGCCATGTAGAAATTGTATTTGCTAACCCTGGCCTCATAGGACCTAGAACCGACATGCGTGGTGGGCTCGGGTTTTGTTGGCCTCACTGGTATGAGCCTTAGCATGGACATGTTTACATTAGGCACTAGCCTATAGGATGCAGTCATGGGGAAAGGAGTGCCTTCATCCCCTCCCCAAGATGAATATGGATTAGGATGAGGGGCCATCGGGTGTGCCAAAGTGTTTTCCCCAAAGTCCATCTAATCATTTCCCTACCCTTCAGGACTTGGTGGCCAAAACTTGGGTATACAAGGCTGAGAGGTTCTAGTGAAGGATGGTTCATCCTCATATTCTGAGCATGAGGCCCTATAGGCTCTTCAGTTGGGATGTATATGGGGTTACTCTGAGCATTACTTGATGCAAAAGTTTGTGGAGGATCTTTCTACTCTTCAGCCACTCTAGTTTGCCTGGCAAAGGGATTAACTAGGTCAGGGTCAGAGACAAGCCGAACATCCCATGGAATCAAAGAATGACTCCCTCAGACACAAGGCTATCGTGGAAGGTGTGGGGGATTGGGGCTTAATAGAGCTGGAGTTAGGAGACACAGTGGCCCTAAGATTCAGGTTTTCCCCTATTTTGGTGTCAAAGTTCATGGCTTCCTCCAAAGCTGAGGACTCTATGCATGCAGGACTATGAGCTAAATAGTAACTTAAGGATGAGATCTCGGATAGAACTGATAGTGCGACAATTGATGGGCTGGTTAGAATGTTGTTTGAAGTTCTATCTTCCGAGTCTAGGTCAATACAAATCACCCTACTAGACCTCAAGTGCATGTGTCGCACATGTAGCCTGCTGGTTGACCGGTTAGAATCACTCATTGGGCTCTTAAAGCAACAATCGCTATGTTAGCCCCAAAGAATCGACTTCCCGAGTCATTGCATTGTCAGTCATATGTTAGCCTTATAGCGGAAGTGACTACGTTAGCTCTATAGTAGTGACTCCTAATGTAGAGCAAGCAATCAAAGCAACAACTAGTAACACAACGGGTGATTAATGCAGTGGGTCATTTATAGCAACGACTCCTAAGTTCTAACGCAACCACTTTAAAGTCACTGCATTAACCTTAAAGCAGTAGGTTGACTTTTGATGTTACATTTGTGAGTTCATGTAATGCCACATGGAGTTAGGTGAGGTGGGGGGGTGTTTGGCCAACTGGCAGTCCATGTGTCAATTGTCGTGCTGCGTTATAACGGAATGACTCAGTCAGTTGCATTGCATTTAGCATAAAGCAATGACTCACAATCTAGCTATGTTTCTGACTACTTTTTGGTGCTCCTTCTGAACTTTTGAGTTTTTGTGTAGGGTTTGTGAGCACAATGGAATGCTACGCTACTATTCTACCTACTCAAATCAAAAAATCACAAAAAACAACAACTTGAAAGCATCAAATGGGAATTTCCGAAGGGGTGGCTAGGAAATCACTCACACCTCCGCCAAATCTTATTGAAGTTCATTTTTTAGAGTTTTTGAGTGAGATTTAATGCTAAAAACACTCTCAAAATCACCCAAACTAGCTATTCCTATGATTTGACAACAAAAAATACTAAAAACGAGCTCAAATTCATCAAAAACACCCTATGGACAGAAATGATAGTTTCTATTTTTCCTACTTCAAACACACACTTCCTCCCTTCAATCCCATTCTATAATCCACTAAAAACAAGAATTGCGCAATGGGTGGTTAATGGTAGAAATCTTATGCAATACAAAAGCATACCTCGAAATCACCAGCAATGGTGCCAAAAATGTGTAGTCCGATGGTGACTCATGTGTCGTGGGGACTTGGAAGGATGCCATCAGAGTCTCCAATCCCAAACAACTCCTTGTGGGAGCTTTGTATTTATGAGCATCACACTTGTGTCACTCAAAAGCCTACCAGATTGTATTCAAATGATTCCATGAGAGTGAAGAGAGAGGGAGGGAAGAGGGGAAGGAGAATGAGAGAGGGGAATGGGGATGAGAAGAGGGAGAGAATGTTTAAGGGGGGAAAGTGGCAATCACAAGGCAACTAGCAATAGAAACAAGAAGACTCAAGTTCAAGAGAGTGTAGAGAAAGAGAGAGCTTCTATTCCCAAGTACACAATGAAGACCAAAGTCAAACTTTTGCCCTTATACATTCCACCTTTTGAAGGGAGGGCTAACCCTTGTACTCTCTTGTACCTCTCTCATTATCATATTACAAATACTTGGAACCACATGGCTCCAAGTGAAATAGCATATTCTAATCCTCACGCCCTGGGCCTACTTTTCCACTTTGTCATTACAATATATGAACTGTTAACCATTGCGATTAACATGCATCTTGGATTTAACTGCATCTCCCATCTTCAAATCGTGTTGTCTCATTATATGTTGCATGTGGTTAAGAATATACCTATGATAAGTGTTTTGATAAAAGGACTCCTCTATGAGAGTAGCTGAAGTCTTTTCATTGAGACAAGTTCTTATAGGTGCCTTTTAATTTGGTATATCATAATGTTAAGGCCCTAAACCCAATTCACTTGTTGTTTTTGATAAGTTTTGTTTATAATATCTCATTGTAACTTGCCTTTGTACATATTGTTCACTCTCCCAATTGTGGTGGAAGGATTCTTGCCAAGGTATGATTACAATCCATCATCCTATATCACTTTACACATACACTTGACAAGATGTTCCAACCTTGTTTTGGCATGTGGAGAAGATGGATAACGTCAAAAGATGCCTTCTTATCAAGCATCGATAAGGCTATTGTGGACTCCATTGAAGTGGTGTGCTTTCTTGACAAGCACTTTTCCTCAAGCATTAGGACAATCCAAGCACACCTATTTTGCTGGGTAAGGTAGCCATTGAAGTGGCGCTCTCGGATACTCATATGCCAACATACTATAAACAGCTTGGAAAATTCATCAAAGTTCTCCACTATGATAATGGAGGTAAATTCAAGTCCAAATGAGTTTGATGCATTTTGTAGATACTTTGGGATCAAGAGACAGTTCACATGTAGTTACATCCAAAGTGGAACGAATTAGCAGAAAGAAAAGGTAGAGTCATTACAGAATTAGCACAATGTGTGCTTATAGGAAAGAAAATTATAAGGCCACATTGGGAGAAATCTTGTGAAACAATGGTCTACTTGATGAATAGAAGTCCTATTGCAAGGACATAACACTAGAAGAGGCATTCATAATCAAATGTGACTTCACAGGGTATTTAGAAGAATCCAAGGAAGCTAGTTGTATGATCCAATCAAAGGAAAGTTAATCATCTCTAGAGATTCCATTATTGATGAAACTTCATCATAATTTGACCAGGCTACAACAATATCTATACCTACTTTAATATAATCTAGTAATTCAAAGAATCACCTTACCAGCACAATTAGAAAGTGTTTCGTACCTAGTGACAATACAAAACAAGACCAAGCAAATAATGTAGGAAATTATTGATAGTACAACTACTACACTCATTAATGATAGACCAAGATAAATGTTAAAAGAACTTCTCATGATAGAAAATAACCATAAATTTGGACTTCTAGAACTAAATTTTCCTTTAGGGAAAAATTTGTGGAAATAGAACAAATTTGCATTTAAGTACTTGAATGGTAGCATGCCATAGATAGCCTTATCTCCCCTCTCTATGTTTCTACATTCTATTCAGTCACTTGGTTTTTGATGATCATCTAGCAAATGCAACATCCCCCCTTCTTCTTTTTTTCATCTTCTTGAACATAAATAAAATTCCATTGTGTATTGATCGATTCATGTAGTCTTGGATTCTTTTGTCATGCTAGTCCTTCCCATGCACCTTGAGCAGCTCACTCATGATGCATAAGAAGTATGCCAAACTTAGACTCTCTTGAATATTTTGGGAGTTTCAACCTTTCCCAGTAGTGGGAAGACGTCATACGATAGAGTTGAGATTCATTGAAAGGGGCACATCTCCCCCATTTTGCCTCTTACCTAGCGGCCTTGACATAGTAGTTTAGATGACCTGCCCACTTGCAGGTGTTAACAAAAAGCATTGGAATGTTATTATCAACCTAGGTCCCCTTGACTTGATGCCATGTATCTAACTCCATATCTCAAGGAGTGCACTATTTAGAAACCCTAGATATGATGTGTGTTTAATGGGTATTTTAAAAACCCTTTTCCATAAAGTTTGCAAGGATATAAGATCTCCCTTTTCTATATAGACTTATGGATTGTTTTCAAAATTCAATTAAAAAACCCCAAACGTAAATACATTTGAGGTTTAATGGATATTTTAAAAACCCATTTCTATAAAGTTTGCAAGGATAAAAGACCCCCATTTCTATACCCCTTTATACTATTAAGTCAAGGTCTATCTAAATGCGTCCACCTCCCTCATCTCCTTGTAGTAGTATGGATAATATCCCCACTTGCACGTGGTAATAAAAGTTCTTGGAAGGCCATTACCAGCCAAGGTCCCCTTGATTTGATGCCGTGCATCTAACCTTATGTTCAATCTTGGGGCATGGCCCATTAAAGAGTGCTGGGAGCCAACCTAGGCCAACAACGGGGATCAAGAAAAATACTAACCTACATTGGAAGATATCTAAAATAGAAGTATTTAAAGAAAAATCTAATACTATCCATACCAAATAAGGCAAGAGGTGGGAATATGGATAAACAAAATCCAAGTGCATCTGGCAATACCTGGGATGTAAGATTTGCATTCCATATTCTTTGTCAAATGACTTTAAGGTGTGAGACATGTTCCTTGGTATGTTCGATAATATCTTCTATATATTTTCTAGTAGCTGAAGAAAATACATATTGGATCATTACGAGCTACCAAGTTAAATAATAAACTTTGACATGTGATTAGACAATGAGGTACATATACCCTTCTGCTAATCACATAATAGTATATGTCACTTATTGCTACTCGCATCAAGAAGAAAAAGAATTATGCTTTGTATTTGTTATTATTTCTCAATATCATACTGGTATGGGATGATATAGATATTGAGGAATATGACAAATATAATGCTTGGACCTGTACCAAAACAATATAAGCAATGAATGGATGTGGTATAGTACTTTCTCTTGGTACAGGATAAGAATAAAAATAATCTTTCATAAGTTTGGAATTGGCTAAATTAGTTATCTCTTGGGTAATCAGTTCTTCAGATCTCTTGAAGAATTTTTTTGACCATGATGATATGTAATGAATATCCAAGAGAGTACTCTTCACATCTCTACTTCTTGACTTAGAAAGTCAAATACACAAGAACTGAGGTCAGTTGCAATCCAAGCAAGAGGGATGTTAGAGAATTGTATTTTTGATATTTCTTACTATGGACATTAATTTATTTGAGTCAAGTGTCACTATGGCAAAGTATTCCATAGGAGCGAACCACATGCGACAGGGGTCCGAGTGGATGCTTTGTGGGGTTTAGTTGGGGACACCTAACTACTTGTGTTTTGCCAGGCTAGATGGTTAGTATTGTGGGTGATCCCATGTTAATACTAATGTCGCTAGTGTTACTAGCGTTATTGCAATTGGTTGCAAGGTGTGTATTTTGATGTCTATATACCAAGCATACAATTGTGTTGGGACTAGTTGGTGTGATGATTCATCAATTAATTGTAATCACTAACACACTTGGCAGCTTGAGTATAGATCATGAGTTGGATAATGAGAATGAAGATGGTGGAGGTGATTTGGATTGATCAAAGTATCAAATGGTTAGCAAAGGCCATGGGCCATATTGTAAAGTAATGAATATTAAGCCGTGGGCTGATTTATTTTATTAATTATGGATGAGGTCATATTAAGCTTTGTGATATTTTGAGCTCATGGACCTATGTTGAGCAATTCCTTTAATTGTGGACAAGGGATGCTTTTGGATGTACTATTATTGGCTCTTTACTTTTTGAAATTACAATTATAAATACTCTAGATGGGAAGCAAGAGCCACCATCTAAGGGAGGGCAGATTAGACCCCATGCAGTGTCGCTCTCTCTTTCTCTTCTCTCCCCCACTTGTTTTCTTGTTCTTGGTTTCTATGGTTTTGGTAAATCATGAATTTGTGATCATGTTTAATTTTAATTTTTGTAACACCTATTCACATATTGACACACCATCTCATGTTATTGCCACTTGCAAGTTCACATTGACTCATTCTCCTTCTTTGTCAAAATATTCCACCATCGTTGAAGTCAATCATGACTATGATTTGGCACTACAATATTGGTTTGTTCTCCACAACCCTCCAAGAAAGTGGGGATTGCTCTGCTAGCCATTTATCCTTTGTGATGAAGGTTAATGACATAAACTGACCTTTGAACAAGGTCATGTATTCTTGGGGTTCTTATCCATACTCCCATAAAATCTAGATATTTTGGCCATGATAAAACAATGCAAGGGCAATCACAAAGAGGAAGATAAAATCATAAGGGAAGGGGTGGAGTTGTAGATAGAAAATGAATGCTCAAGTTTTGGTTTGGATTAATCATGATATTCCTCTTAATTATCACACTCAAGGAGTGTGCTTAGAGTAATTCATGGGTCCATTGATAAGATCTTAGTACGGTTGTAGTCCTTGAGAAGTTGTTGGAGTGGATCAATAGGAATGGGTTGAAGTTGTTGGAGTGGATCAATAGGAATGGGTTAGATTTTTATTTCTTTTCTTCTTGAATAAGATCATGGCTTGTATGCTATCACACTTCTCTTGATTTTTTTTCAAGTGTTGGTTTGAATTAATCATGCGATTTCCCCTTAATTATCACACTCAAGGATTGTGCCTAGAGTAATTAGCGACTATTCTTGCTTTTTTAGTCTTTGAGTTGGAGTGGATCAGGGTTAGATTTGCATTCCTTTGATTCTTGAATAAGACCTAGGCTTGTGTGCTACTGCACTTCTGTTAATTTTTTTCCTCTCTCCTCAAAGAACTTGGCCATTGGACGTGAAGAGAGGGCCCTCAAGAGACAAGCTATTGGATGCTTCAAGCCATGAAGTTGATGGTCTAGTCTCGAGAGATCTAACTTGTGTTCATCGGTGAGAAAGCTCCAATCTAATAGCTCTCTAGATCATATGTCTATGGGGGTCAATGGACTTGGATACTAGTTGGATGGACTAACATAGTTCCTTGATCTAGAGACTCATGAACGAGGATAGTCCCTCGATAAGATACTCATGAGCCTCCATAAAGATTACATTGACTTTGTGGGAAAGAAGATAGGGAGGCCTTGATGAGGTTGTAGTGTGCCCCTATCCATACTTCCCACTTGCATCTATCCCTAGCCCATTAATTTGAGGTTTGGTTGAGTCTACATCCTCTAAGGAAATATTTAGCCCATCTTCTACAATGGCCTTTGTTCAGCTCATAGTGTAGCTCAAAAGTCCTCGGACTCAAGGAGACTAATGAGTCTTTAATAAAGCTTCATTAAAATATAAGATGCCAATATATAATCTCTCAAGTAGGTGCCATGCCCTTCAAGCTTTTTTAAGACAACAAATCGCATTTTTTGTTTTACATTCCATGTGAAATGCCAAGTGAGGCCTACAATAATGTGTTGGTGGCAATATATAAGCCTTAAGGGCGCTATGGTGTCTAGGCACTCTGGCTTTACCCCATTCTTCATGCTAAATACCTATATGAAAATAGTTTGTGGATCTCCCCTTTTACCTTTCACATCTTGGAGAATATTCTCAATTAATCTTTGGTGTTACCTAAGGTTGGCATGAGCTTCAAAGGCTTACGGAATGCCTTTATTTTAGCACGGCAAAAAATGACACACTAAAGAATTTGCCTTTGACATTGTAAAGGGTTGGTGTGGGCTCAAAAGTCCAATTTAGTGCTTGCCTTGAACCATGCTACATGTTCAAACAGATGACTCACTCTGCATGAAACGTATCCTTGAAAGCCATTTAGTATTATTGACTCTAAAGGCTTGGTGGATGAAAAGGTAAGATTGTTACTTCTATTTTAATCTTTGATAACTACCTTTGGGTTAAATGGTTCTATGGGATTCCTCCTTTGAAATTAATACACACAAAGTAAGCAAGCCTCTTACAAGGAGAAATGATGTTAACAAAAAAGTATGTGAGGCTTGGTAAAAGAAAAATTTGAGACCTATGATGCTTAACTCATTTGGATGGGGAATCTTAATGCCATATGAAATTTAGATGCCAATCTACATTGCAAAACAAATGTGTGGCACATTTGAAACTCATACTTATGTAATGAAGAAGCAAAATGCATCATGGATGATGTCATGAGGTTTGGTGAAATTGTTATCGAAGCCTGGAAAGCTCAAGCGGGCTCCCATTTGTGGCCTTGTAAGAGCGTTTCCCCATGAAAAGGAAGACATCATTGCCTTCCTTTTGTTCTATTTTCTCTCTTTAATAGAATTATGGAGCATGACCTCGATTTTTTGGGAAAGTAGTGGAGGATAATCATATTGCTCTGGAAGAAGTGCATCACATTCTTATAGTGTGCCTAGTGGGAACAAGAATAGAATCTCATTTCTTTGTCTTTCTTTTTTGTTTGTGTTTTGCTAAGGTGAGGAGGTTGTTTGTTCCAATTTCCAAGGCTTATTTGACTGTTAGAAGATACCATTTGTGATAATATGTATGAGCGAATGTACATTTCAAAATAAATTACAAAACTCAATACTCAATTGGGTCAAGAACTTTGTGGGTCTCCTAAAATAGGATGCATTGCCTTTGCGATCATGCTTCTCTTTATTTCACTTCCTCATCCTCTAATGTTGCATTGTTTTTATAGTTGCACATGGCAATTGTTTATTTGAGCAATATGTTGGAAAATTGCACAAATGTCTTTCTTACTTAAGAACACATACCATGGAGGGGGAATTGATGTGCATGCATTTTAAGTCGGAAGAGAGAGCCTTGTCGTGATAAGTTTAACACCTAGTATTCCAACCCTCCACACTCTTTTTTGCTTTGTTCGGAGTGAAACACGTCATTTTACTGCTGTGCAAGCATCGTGTGCATCAGAGAAGTTAGTCATGTTATTGTTTGGGCTTGGTGGTACAAGGTAGTGCACACTGGATGAAGCTAGAAAAGTTGACGTGTCGCAAAGCGAATAAAAGCAACCTCATAATTCAAAAAAAGGGAGGTAGGGGCCACGTGTCACTACGAGATGGGGCCGTAGATATTGATAATAATAAAAAGCATTTGAACGGCCTTACTTTAAATAAAACAAAGGAAAAAAAAAACCAAAATTTTTGGGTTGGCGGGTGCCGACCGACACGTCAAGGGAGACGGGCGATGGGCGGTGCGAAAGGCAAAGATGGGAAGGGGGTGAAGGAGGGGGCAGCTGACACGCAATCAAGAGACGGGCTATAGTCGGTGGAGGAGAAGTGGTTCTGTTCACACAGCGGGAAAAAGGAACTGGCTCTAGTCATCCCTGTCACTGGTTTCTTTACGGGGGTGTATTTTGTGAGCAAATTCTTAGTCCGCCATAGCCAACAATCTTGATTTTTGTGAGCAAATTCTTAGTCCGCCATAGCCATCATTCCCCCCTTCCCTTGCTTTTTCCTCACGTCCTTCCCCAAATTCCCTCCTTTCCCTTCCCCTTCCCCACCATCTCCCTGCCTCGATTCCATCGTTTCCTCCTCCATTCCATTTCAGTTCCTCGATTCCTTTATCTCGGCTCTTTTTCATCGCAATTACCTGGTTTTCTATCATGGATCCTTAACTTTTTGCTGCTTTGACTGACCTGCCCACTATGCCTGCCTTCAATAGAATTTGTAACGCTCTTTATCTGATTCTCGGAACTCTTTGTGCCTGATTCTGCATTGGATCCATTTCAGATCATGTCGCTCACGGGGCTGATACAGCAAGCTTATGAAGCACACTTTCCTTCATGCTTGGTTTCAGCGTGCTCGCTGCAATTGTTGATGGGATAAGAAGCTAGATGATATTGTAAGAAAGATATGGGCGCCTTTCTTTGTTGTCTTCAAGAGGACTTGGGTTACGAACAACCCTCAAATGGGTGCTGCTGTCAGAGCTGTTGCCGACGTTGCTGTCTCCGCTGCTGCTGCTGTGGCATGGTACCGGAAATACTATCTCCTGCATACGGTCTATTAGTGTGGTTCTCTTATAGGCACGCCAAACATCTTCCGTGTTGTTCATCTTCGATTCTCTTAAAATTTAAGCCCTTAGGTCGATTGGCTTGATTCTATTCAGACATGCAGACAGAGTTGTGCTTGTTGTCTATTGCTCATGTTAAGCGCGGCGAATCCCGATCATACTAAATTTGATCCTTAAACCACAAGAGATCCTACTGCGATTGTATGTGATAGTGTCTGTTCAGATAGCTAGTGCGCTAGTCTTTTCATCTTGTTTTTCAAGGAATCTCAGTACGACGAATTCATTTTGGTTCAACTATATGGGTGAAGCTGAAGGCATCTATTTTTTTGATGACATTTTAAATGTATGCAGTTTTGATGCACGATCACCTAATAGTTTGCATTGATATGGGGCCCCCGGGAAAGAGAAATGTGAAGTTTGTAAAGTACTTATCGAACTTCGGACGTGAGGTTGTTCAATTGAGAGGATTAACCTTCAAGAGTGATTGAACCCGCAAACAGGTCTCTTGCAATTGGATGAACAAACAAATAGCACTTTTTTGAGCTGGCATCACTTGACCTCTCTTACAACGTTTTGGTGCCATTGCCATAAATTCTGATAGCTTCACTTAATCCGTTCTTTTTCTGGCAGGACACGTTGTTATGGGCACTTTGATTGTGTAAGGAAGTAAGTTACACTTAGTACTATATTTATTGTTAGCTAATTGGTCTGTTTATGTGAGTGTTAAGGTGAAGGATTTTGCTAAAGAGGGTCTGTTTGTGACACCTTCATATGCAATGAAGTACACCAGGGTCTTCATACTGCTTGAAGCATGTGATTAGGACCGTGGGTGTAAGAATTTATGTGCAAATTTCAAATGTGTTTTTTTAACGAAGAAGATACTGAAGAGTTCTGCTGATTGATTGTTCGTTTGTGAATATTTTGTAATGTGTTGGATATGATTCATGCAGTACGCTTCTTTGTTTCATCCATCAGAAGAGCACGATGGCTCGGCTGCACTCAGTGCATCACCCTCTCAATCTGCAGGGCTCTTAGGTGGGACATCCTCAGGAAGCTCAGTTCCTATCATCTACAGTACTCCACCTGACAGGAGATACATCTTTCCAGTTGGTGATGCATCAAGGCCTGGAAAATTTCCAGCCACCCTTTTACAAACTGAAGGTCCTGAAACTCTCCAAAGAAGTAATGGTGGGAATGGACATGAAGGAGCTAGAGTACTTCAGTCTCTAAAGGGTGCTGACTACGGTGAAGGGAAAAAGTCTACAGATTGTTTGAGCAAATTCCAGCAGGCAAAAACAATTGGGAAAGTTGATTCCCTCACCTCATTAATCGACGACGAGGACATGTGCCCGACATGTCTTGAAGGTAGTTCACATGGTTTTTACTTATCAAAGGATATAAAATAGGAGGCGATTCTGGAAGAGGTTTTAGGAGCGTTTCAAATTTTGTCGTAACTGCCCATCAGAGAATAACACACTTATTTTTACTAGTTTTCATGGGGCCAAGGGGCCATCTCTGGATCCTTTGACAAGTCTCCTCTTCATTTTCCATTTTTGGGGTTTTACAGGTTATGACCGTGAAAATCCAAAGATAGATACGAAGTGTGGCCATCATTTTCATCTTGCATGTATCCTTGAGTGGATGGAAAGAAGCAGCCATTGCCCAGTGTGTGATCAGGTATGTTGGATTTTCTTTCCTTGAGGAAAATTAAAGCCTTTGTTCTGCCTTGTGGATGCTCATTTGCCTTGTCTCGTAAGCTAACAGTCCTGGTCACTTACTTCAGGAGATGGCCTTCAATGAGAGTCCTTAGAAGCAAAATCAAACAGTAGAACCAATGCGATGATTCTTAGCTCTGCACGTCTGGTACATGTTTGAAACTATGTATAGGGTGAAGTTTGAATCTCCATACATGCAAAACGCTCATCAAAAGACGAGCTTGCATTAAGCTCTTTCAAGCCAGCTGAGTGTTTATGCAATTTTCAGAAGGTAGCTTAGCAGGATATTCATGTCACATTCCTTCTGAATGATGTAAGTGCTGACAGAGATTAGAGAAGGCCCATGTGTATGTGAATATAGGAAAGAATAAGCAACAAACTGCGAGTTTGACTTGTACAGGATGTCTGCTGCATAGGCAGCATGCAACAATTTGTGCCTTCCAAGGCTCTGGAAGGCACATCAGAAATATTAAGATATTTAAGTCTATCGAATGCATTGTGCAGGCCTATCTTTACGAATACACTAATCCTGAGCAGAATCTCTTTGTATGGTAGAGAAAGCAGATAGGCCTAATATCCTGAAAGAAGTGGTTAAAAGGAGAAAACCTTAATGAGTTGGTGTCACTGTGACGAGAGTCAGTGTGCAAAATTTAAACACGGGGCTCCTAGTCATTAGTGTCTATTTGTGTAATGATGAGAGTATGTATTCAGACGGATATCGAACAATAAAAAATAGTGCTTCCCCACTTCTATGCACGCATGCCTTTTCCTTTTTCATTCTTTCTTATATTTCTCTTTGTTTTGAAGAGCTCAAAGCTAGGTAACTTGTGTCTCGATTGTGGTGATGTCAACGTCTCCCAAGTCCTTGATCTTGGAAAGAGAAATTGATTATAAGATTGAAGGGGAATTACTTGATAGAAGCATCAAATCAATACAATTGGTCGTATTCTCTAGGCACTGTATTTTGCTCATAGTTGTTTCTTCGCTAGAATCAAAATAAGTAGCATTATCACTTGCACAGTGTATGTTTTTAATCCAGTTTGTTGTAGAGGAGTTATGTGAAGTTTACAAATCTTCAGAGCCAAAGGCACTGTATTTTGCTCATAGTTGTTTCTTCGCAAGAATCAAAATAAGTAGCATTATCACTTGCAAGTTCATCACACAGTGTATGTTTTTAATCCAATTTGTTGTAGAGGAGTTACGTGAAGTTTACAAATCTTCAGAGCCAAAGCCCATTGTAAGATCATCATCCCTGTTTCTTTATGTAAGCTAGATTTTGTATGCCTCTTATGCAAAGACTATAATGAAGATACAATGCATATTAGTTTCAAAATATGAGAAGTTAAACTCCATGAGCATTATGGCGTGGAACACTTAATAAATGCTCCTTACTATTTTGATACAAGAGAAAAACTGTGAAGTGTCAATCTTTCTAGAGATTTCATGCAAAAGCAGCAAAAAATTTGAGAAGGGCAAAAGGAAATCACATGGATTGTGTGAATTGTGTCACTTCCCATTGCATGGATTGGATTGGGAAATCACATAAATTAATTTCCTTTAATTTAGTAATTGGGGTGGTGAATTGGTTTCTTCTTAGATTGCTATATGGGTCTTAGATTGCTATATGGGATATGAAGAGACCTATTGAGTTCATGAGTTTGTGTTTATTCTCTAGTTTATATGAATTGTCCAAACTTGGATTAAAAAGCGAATAGATTGTCTCCTTGGATAACATTTGGGAGTAGATTAACACTTGGCGACTTTGAGAAGGGGGAAAGGGTTTTTAATAGGCACTTGAGTTTCATCTCACACTTGTCCTTAGTTGTTTTTTTCCCTATGGGTATGCTTTTCTCTACTCCCTCCTTTCCTTAACTCCTTTAGTGCAAGCTCTCTTTTGCTCAATCCCTCCACTCTCTCTGCAAAGTCCCCCCGGTCTCTTCCACACTATTTATTCAACAACCTCCTCCTCTCAAGTTGCTTCTTCCCCCCTACCCTTGACTCCTACTTCTATCCTCTTTGTTGTCGAGTTTTCATTTTACGTTTTTTAAGCTGCCTCCTTTGTTGCCACTTCTCTTTCAATCTTGCTTGTAAACCTTTGTTGTTACTTGCCTCTTAATGCGTGTCTCCTTGCTTACTATTGCTAGTATTTCGTGTTGCTAGTTTTCTTGGCCGTTTGGTCACTAGTTTTTCATAGTCACTGCTATAATGTGTGGTTGTGTGATGCGTTCTAGGGAAAATTAGGCTAGATTAGTTGTGAAGCTACAAGACATGAGATTTTTAATGTAAGTCTAGAATTGCATGGTAATTGGTTCATTGAGATTTATATTATGTGTGAGTACAAATGTAGTATAATGAAAATAAGTAGAGCCATTATGTACCATATAAAGTGTGGTCATTTAATGGCAAGCTTGATGCCAAAAGAAAGAAGTCTATTATTGTTGGATATGAAAGAATACAAGGCATAGAAATTGTACAATCTGGTGACTCATAGAATGATTGCTTTAAAAGAGCAATTGCCATCATGGTTTTGAAGAAAGGCAAATTTGACACTCGATTAAAGTCTACGTCCAAGATATAGAATTTGCAAAATGTCGAATATTGCAATAATAGTAGTAGTCAATGGAATGGGGGAGCATGTTAAGAAACCACACTCAACATCATGAGATCATATGTGCATATCACTAACCTAATAGAGTGCTATAAAGGAAAGGATTAGATGTCCTAACCATAACCTTAAAAGGGTTTGTATATATTCTACATTTTCAACTAAATCTAGTGTACAGTTAGTTATTTGTCGTGTGCTCTTTCCTCATCTCCACTCTTCTCCTCTCCCCTTTTCATATTTTAGTGTCACATACTGGCAATTGTTTTTTGCTTGGCAATTCATGTATTTCTTGGCTCAGTAAGAAGCAACCGACAGTTGCCACGTCTAGTTAGTGTGTGAAAGATAGGGAGAGAGAGTGAGAGAGAGATGTTTTTTGGACGATTTGGAGAGGTGCTGTACTCTTTTTCTATTGCTCTTTCTACCCTAAGCTCAACCGATTGAGCAAGTGAGCTCCTACTATCTACAACTACTACAGCCTTTTACAAAGGCGACTTCAGTAAGCCCCTACAACAGCGACCCACAACTAAGGCGGCCTATTCTATAACTCCTACAGCAACCAAGGTAGCAACCATCTATAGCCTAAGCTCGTATGTCTCCGACGGCCTCCATCTATAGCCTAAGCTCGCAAGGCTCCCACCTCTACCTAAGGCAAGGCTAGCTTCTTCAACGAGCACGAGAGGCGGCCAACAGAATGACCTCCACAAGCGAGGCAACAAGTGTCGGCATCTCTAAACACAACAGTAACGCGACCCGACCATCTACAAACAACACAACGCCAGCCTTTCACAGACTCCACGAGCTCTGAGATGTAGAGTGCCATAGTGTTCCCTACAACAAGGGACGTCACTTGACTAATAGCTCGTTCTCCTCTAAGTTTCAATAAACACTGCTCCAACAAGCTAGGCAATGTACACAACGGCGCTCTCGGCTCCATTGTCAACTCTTGTAGTTGCTCAATCGATGGGCCCTTGCATGACTGCCTCGATGGACCAAGGCGCAGTGCTCCAAACTGAAGCTCTAGCATAGCCAGCCAATTGGGCTACTAGTTACTAACGCTAACGAACACCTGCCTCTTCCAACACCTCTCAACGAGCGGCTCCACAACGCAAGCCTCTCACTTCCACGACGGCTTCCCATGATAGAATCTTTCAGATTTCGTTGAAATATGCAAAGATTTCGACCATCACTATTGCACTCTTATCTATAGGGCCACGTCAGCAGTACCTCAATAGGTGTCACATTAGCACCCCGAGCCTCAGGCCACATCATCATCCAGCTCAGCCCTTTTGCCATGTCACCATGGTCTCTGTAATCCTAGGTTAGTCAACTTGACCCTAGTTAGGTCAACTTGACCCTGGGTTAGGTTAGTGAAGTGACATCTCATCCTACCCAGTCAGCAGCCATCTCAACAAGTGCCATGTGGCACTGACCCCTACAAGCACACTGACCTCTTGCCAGGCACACTTTGTACACACTGCATGTGTGCCTGCCTTGCCACATCATCATTGTGCTCCACTGGCACACCCCTTGCTAAGCACAACTGCAACATCATCATTGCATGTGATTCACCTTGCCACATCATCATTTTGCACTCTTTTTGTCCCTCCACCTAGATCAAGCTGTGTCTCTTGATCCAGGAAGAAATATGAGGATGCTCCAAAAAGGAAAAATGCTCAATTTTTTGTGCTCTACGTGCTCGTCACATCACGCACACATTTTGGTGCAAGTATCACACTTTTGAGCTTGGTGCGTCAAATCCACTTCCTTCACGCACATCAGCCTCTACATCGATGCACTTGATCCATCTCCTAAAACGAACAAAGAAAATGAATTATTTGTTGCTTTTTCATCACTCGACAGTTGGTCTAGATCTAGTTCAGAGTATATTAGATCATCCATATCGGAGAGCACTCCAAAGTAGCCAATCAAAGCCATGTCGAAAATTTTTTAAATAGTTCCTACTCGGAGTCACCCTACGCTCACATGCGGTTTCACATCATCACATACTTGAAACTTGACGTTCCATAGTTCAATGAGCAGACTTTAGAGTGTTCAGAGACATTGACCGATTGTTTAGTGGACAGATAGCACATGATTTGATTTCACGCACATAGGCCATCATTGTAAAGCCTATTTGGCTATTTTATGGCATTGTGTACATTATTTCAAGCCTTGTAAAGCCTCTTGGCTATTACCGGCATCATTTGCCACAAGCCTTGTAACAGATTTGATTATATACTGTAGTTCTATCTTCACCGACAGTTTAGATTTCAATTGATACAATCACTATTTTGCACTTGATTCAGACAGTGATTTCACAGACACTTTGAGTACATTTCTTGCTTCATGTCTACGACTAGCAACCTCAGTCTATAAGCATTTGCTAAGCTAGACAACTCCAATTACGGCACATGGAAATATCAAATGGAGACCATTCTTATACTTTAGGACAAATGGGAGTATGTCGATGGATCTACACTTAGACCATTGGACGATTTAGCCAGTAGTAGCTCTACTCCACCTATTGTCGTAGCACCAGCAGTAGTGGGATCTCAAGCTACATCAACAATGACCGCACCTACAATAGATCTTGCCATTGCCCGAGCATAGGCAGAATGGGACGAGAAAGACAAGTATGCAGATCATCTGATCAAGCAGAATGCGCAAGATGTCATGCTAGGACAGCTCAACACAGTCAATACATCAAAAGAAGCATGGGATATGTTCGTAGCTCTCTATGAGTCCAAGAACACTTTCAAGATTCTCACACTGAGAAACCAAATAAACGAGAGTTTTTGCAATAGCAGTGAAACCGGTCATGTTACGTACTCAGGATCCAGGATTCTGCCATCCAATGGCAAATTTCGTCAATGGAAGAACTCCAATCAGTTTTACTTGGTAAAGAACTTAGGACGCAAGCCATTCATGCATGCAAAGGTCATTCCAATGATCAAGAATTCACAGCTTCAGATAGAAGCAGAGATAGAGGCAGAGGCAGGGGCAGAGGCAGGGGCAAAGGCAGAGGCAGATCATTCCAACGAAGTGGCCATCATCAACAATGAAGTCAACATCAAAGTCAGAACCAGCATCAGCATCATCTTCAGCAACATCATCATCAGAATCCAAGAGGAAATCATTCCAATCGTGGAAGATCTTAATGCATCCACCAACATGTCAAACATTCAGCGTAGCTACTGTCATAAGTTTGGACATTATGAAAGAGATTGTTGCAAGAAGCAGTATGACCAAGGCGGTCAATCCAGCAACAATCGAGGGAATTTTTGTGGAAGAGGAAATCATCGTGGTGGACATTCTAGTCACAGTCATTATGCCAATGAATCTGAGAATATGTTCCTTGCAAGTGAGGATATGCAGAAGACTGAAACAATGTACCTTGACATTGATTTCAATTTGAAGGGAGAATACAACTGTCAAGTCGACCAAGCAGATCAGGATTCTTGGTACGTCGACAGTGGTGCATAATGTCATATGACAAAGTGATGAAACCGTTAGAATATTAGAGAAGAATGTCATCTACACGGCAGATAATACATCGAATCCAATTCAAGGGTAAGGCATTGTCCCTATGAACAATTTTACTGGTACGAAAGGATTGTTGAAAGATGCACTCTATGTTCTGAAACTTAATAATAACCTCTTGTCAATTGGTCAAATGACGGAACACAACTCCCGAGTCATCCTCGTTGGAGATGAATACACTATCAGAGACAAATCTAGAGGATATCAGCTAGTAGGAAAAGCAGTCAAGGAAGGACGCTTGTTCAGAATGCTAGCTTTAGTACCAAATTTGCATGCCATGTCAGCTCAACCGCAACACTTGCCACTTTCTGCAAAATGGCACAAGAGATATGGACATGTCAATTTCAAAAGCTTGATAGAACTCAGAAATCAGAATATGGCAATTGGAATTCCAAAGCTTCCGTTTCTTGGAAAGGTTTGCAAAGCATGTTGCAGACCCGCAGCATCAATGGTTCACTTTACTACTTGACTTTCATCAATGAATACAACAGATATTGTTGGGTCTACTTTTTGAAAGAGAAATCTGATGTATTTTCCAGATTTCAAGAATTCAAAGCCATGGTAGAAAACTAGAGAGTTGAAAAGATCAAAGTCATGATCAGACAGAGGAGGTGAATACATGTCTTCAGCATTCATGAACTTTTGAAGAAGTAACGACATTCGAAGATAATTCACTTGTGTAGATACTCCTCAGTAGAATGCAAGAGCTGAAAGGAAGAATGGTACTTTAGCAGATAATGCTAGAGCAATGCTCAGTGAGAAGCATCTTTTGAATCAGTATTGGGCAGAAGCAATTGCCATTGCAAACTACTTGCTTAATTGGCTTACCACCGAACCGATTTAGGGTATGACACAAGCCACGCATTGGGCATTTCTGCATATTTGGTTGCATAGCATATGCCCACATACATAACGACCATCGCAAAAAATTGGATGCAAAGTCATACAAATGCATCATGGTTGGCTATAGTGAAGAAAGCAAAGCATACAAGTTGTATGATTTCATCAACCGAAAGGTCATTATCTCCAAAGATGTAATCTTTGATGAAGAATCCGAATGGAAAACCTCAAATACACAGGAGATAAATGCACCGATTACTTAGTCATCTACGGAAAAGGTTGATGAAGAAGAGCAAGAATTGCCAGAAGCACCCCAAGAAGAGCCAAGCAACTCAGAGGGCCTACTAGGGAAAGCAAACCTCCATCCAGATTGACATATGCTCAGATTGGCAAAACCATTCAAGTTGGAACCACCAACTATGCTCTTATGACTACTGTCGTGGCTATAGAAGAGCCAATGTACTTCGAAGATGCAGTTGACAAGCCATAATGGCACACTACTATGAATGAAGAAATGGAAGCATTGTACAAGAATAATACTTGGGAATTATGTGACCTTTCATCAAGAAAGAAGGCTATCGCAAACAAATGGGTATACAAAGTGAAGTACAATCCAGATGGAAGCATTGAAAGATACAAAGCCAGACTAGTTGCAAAAGGATCTGCACAGCACTATGGTCAACATTATGATGAGACTTATGCTCTAGTAGCAAAGATGGATTCCATACAGTTCTTGATATTACTAGCAACACTCAGTAGATGGAATGCGTACGAGCTCAATGTCAAGAATGCTTTTCTTAATGGTTACCTAGACTAGGAAGTCTACATGCAACAACTAGCAAGTTATGTTGAACCAAGAAAAGAGAATCAGGTTTGCCATCTCAAGAAAAGTCTCTATGGCTTAAAGCAAGCACCCAGAAGTTGGTATAGCAGAATCGACAAGTAATTTACTAATTTGCGATACATGAAATCTAATGCAGATCATACTCTCTACTACAAAGTTCAAGGGGAAGACATCACTAGTGCACTTTTGTATGTAGATGGTTTGATTGTGACCGAAAGCAAGGATAGCTTCATCAAAATTTTAAAACAAGACTTATCTGCAGAGTTCGACATGAAAGATCTTGGACTTATGCACTATTGTCCTGGAATTGAGTTCTGAAGAGATTTAGACAGCACCTTCATGAGTCAGCAGAAATATGTTGACAATCTCTTGAAGAAGATTCATATGGCAGATTGCAAGATTGCAATCACTCCCATGGAACATAGCTTGAAACTTACAAAAGATTTAGAAAAGCCTACCATCAATGACAAGCACTATCGGTAGCTCCTCGGATCTCTTACATATCTTCCTATCACACGGCCAAATATTTGTTATGCAGTAAGCTCACTAGTATAGTTTATGTCAAATCCAAAACAGTCTCACTAAAATGCATCCAAAAGAGTCTTGAGATACATTAGAGATACAAGACAGTTTGGAATAGAATATAGAGGAAGTCATCCAAGGTTGCATGGATGCTGTGATAGTAACTATGCCGAAGATCATGCGAGGGAATACTCTAAATGTATTGGAATGAATCCCAGGCAAGCTGTGGTAAAGGATGAAGGAGTGTTGCCTACCGAATCCCCTAAGGGGTACTTAACGGAAGCAAAGGGGAAGCGCAAGGACCTGAAAAGAGGTTATAGGCGAAGCCCAGGAGATCCACATAGGGATATGTATTTTTCCTTGATCAAGGTGCTATATCATGGTCATCAACAAACAAACAACCAACTATTTCTTTGTCTTTGTCTGAAGCAGAATATAGGGCACTTACTACTACAAGTGGATGTGAGGCTATATAGCTCATAAGACTATTGTTAGAAACAAATTACTTGGATGAATCAAAGCCAACAACAACATATAAATCAATTGGCTCAAGCATTGGCCAAGAATCTAGTATATCACTCCAGGACCAAGCACATTGATGTCAGAGAGCACTTCATCAGAGAAAGAGTGTTACTTGGTGACATCACACTACAACATTGTGATAGCAAAGAAAGTGTTGCAAGCATATTTACCAGACCACTCAGTAAAGAGCTTTTTGAGAAGCACCGACAAGGTACAGAGGAAGGACATTTTCATTAAAGGGGTGTGATGGAATGTAATTCTCAGTCCTTCTTTGATTCACTTTCTTCTACTTGCAAGAGAAGGCTATATTAAGTTCACTTCGCTAAATGGAGATGTACAAGAAGTGGTATACATGAAGTGGCTACAAGATTTGGGTAGAAGGGTTGTGAGTGTTTGGTATGTTAATTGAAGAAATATTTTCATGGTTTCAAGCAAGCCCCATTGGCTTAGTATTGTACGATTGCCACATATTTCAAGGTTTCACAAGGAGTGAACTTGATCATGGGGGTGTATGTGAAGCGGAATGCAATCCCCACACTATCATTGCACTTTATGTGAATGAATTGGTCATAGCTAGCAGGCAGTTGACAATAAGCTAATCAAGGAAGTTAAAGTCAATATTTGCAACTAATTTAAGCTGCATGATCTTGGATTCTTACAGTACATATTAGTTGTCGAGGTTGCTAGATCATGAATGGCATTTTTTTGAGTTACATAAGGACCATAGGTTTGGTGTTGGAGATACAAAATACCATGTTTGAGAGATGATATGATACCAAATTGGAATGAGAGTTAGCCTAATCCACATAATTATGGGAGGAAGGTGAGACACCCATCATACTATACAAAAATATACAACTTCTTTATTGTAACATATGAATGAGTGTATTTATCTAGGTTGTAATTTGGTGAAGTATAGGAAACCCTACAAAACTTAAGTTAGAGTGTAACGGGCCCTTATGGACTTAGGAAAAACCTAATTAGGGTTATGTATAGGTTGTCTCACGTTCATTTTAAGTAATGAAGAAGGTGTACATTTATATTGCTAGCTGCTATGTCTCCTTCACTAGAAAGAGTCATATTAGGTTCACAAGTGGCTCTTTGAATAAACTAATATGTAATGTGATAAAATTCCACTTAACGGCGAGTTTCTTGTATTGGAAGCATTTGATTCTTCACTGTGCTCTTAAATGTGGCATATATGGTGTCTTGTATAAGACAAATATGAGGCATCCTTCCATTGTGTGCGTGCATGAAAGAAGAATACAAGGGAGAGTAAGAAGGGGAAAAAACAATGGGGAATTATAAGAGGTATTTGCCATATCATAACTCTCCAAGAAATCATAAATCTTGGGATTGGAGAGAGTACACATCTAAGAAGAACTGAGAAGATATTGCATATGTGCATCATTGATCTATAAAATTTTAGGAAAATTAGAGTAGTGAAAATATGATTGTTTTTAAAACAACTCTTTTCAATATGGGATTACACTATTGCCAAGTAGATATTATAAAGGTCAAGAAAAGATTAGGAGAACATGCAATGTTCCATGTAAGCCAAGATTTGGTACTATCAAGATGATAAATTTCTTTTAATCTAAAGATTGGGGAAAAGACAAACTCAAGTGCAATAACGTGTATGAGATATAGGAAACAATATTTGATAAAGGGGGAAAAGGTTTAAAAATATTGAAAGAGGTTTTCGTGCGATAGCACTACCAATGTACTAATAGAAAAAACCATAGAATGGTGATAGTGAAGTTGCATTTTTGCGGCTCGTGCAATTACATTTGACTGGTAGGTAGCAACATATATTTAATGGCACCATAGATTCTTGATATTTTAGGCAACTAAGAGCATGGAAATATGTCCTTTGCAATCTTGATATCAACATAGTTGAGACAACCAACATGAGGACAACATGAATACAAAAATCCCATGTGGTCACTTAAGCTGATGCTAGTACATGTGCATTGAAATAAGGGTACTTAAGAGTTATCACCATTAAATTTTATGATTTTCCATGTGGTGTAGGATGTAAACACTGAGAAAATAAGGATGTACATGGGTACCATATATGCACGGGCATGATATGTACATGGGTACCATATGTTCTTGGGTACCATATATACATGGGCTTGGACCAACTTATGACATATACATTAGCACTTCCTCATCATTCATTGGATGGTCCCATCATGAAAGAGATAAAGATATCATTTGAATTTCTCAAACTTCTCATGAAGAAAGGCCTTGATGAATAAATATGATGCATGATGCTCTTCCCCTTCTTGCAATATTCATAATGCAAAATTTATCCATATGATTCAAATGTAGATTCATGTTTATATGGTATTTTTGCTTTCAATTGGTGCCAAAGTTTCATCAAAATCAATGCCATTCCCTTTTGCAACTAATATCTTTGTATATTCTTGTTAGCCGACCCATTCAAAGCCAATACTTTGTGGAACCATTTGGAGCCAATGACATTCTTGCCCTTGTGTGGCTCAATGGAATCCCAAGCATCATTTTTGAGAGTGTCACTACCTATGATATGATAAATGAAAAGATTGTTGTTATCTTTTAGGCTTCATATCTTGATAATGAATTTGCCTCATGCACTAACTTATTTGCCTATATTCGTATCAATTTGGTAGCATAGGGCTTTTTGGGAATTCTAACTAGGAAATGCACCATGTAGCTTAAGAACACCTAAGGAATTTTCTCATTTTTGCATTGTCCTAAATTGAAACCAAGTCTATGATCTTTCTTCATAGCCATAATAGCATGTAGTGTGATTTACCCTCATCAAACACTACATAGTAAAAGCAATCACCTTGTGGGTTATTGGATTATAGAGAATATATACATGTCTGTTCTTTTGCATACCCAATAATTATGCATTTCCCACTTTTAGCATCCAATCTACCTCACTTATCTTTCAACACATGAGTTTAAGCTACTGATAACCACAATGATATAGACATGACATGATGAGAAGTTTGAAATGTTATTAGATAATGATAATGATTTTGAAACGTTACTAGATGAGATTGAGGAGATTTGAAATGTAACATTTACTCTTGAATGTTTTGAGGATCATTTGTGTTATCTTTTACTAATAATGAAACATAGATAATTTTCATTGGTTGAATTTTCATCTTCATTACTAATACTTTTATCCAACATTGCTTCTTATTGGGATAGCCATTTGGCTATGTTTGGGGTTACATTCTGCATAGATATTTTGATGTTAGTGAATAAATATTTTATTATTCTCCACTTCATAAGAATCATCCTCATGAATCTATGTTTTTTATTGGTTACTAAAATGAATGAGAGAGAGAGGGAGGGAGAGAGAGAGAGAGAGAGAGAGAGAGAGAGAGAGAGAGAGAGAGAGAGAGATTTTGTGACGATGATATATTCTATTTCAACAAACGTCATGGCAATAGTCCATAGCTTTCTCAATCAAATCTCATGATACTTTGAAACTATCATTTTGACAATGGTTGACTGAAAAATTTAGCGGGACAAGATAGGAAGAGAGAGTGTGCAGGTAATAGATCTTTTATTACATAAGAAGTTAGATTAATACATTACACAATGCATAATTAGGACCTACATGAAATGTATTATGTCTCTTCATATTGTAGTTCCGTAGTTTACTACTACTTGGTCCGTAGTAGTTCACTCCTACGGACCAAGTAGTTCACTACTTGGTCTACCCCCCTTAGTTTCGTAGTTCACTACTATTGGTCTACCCCCCTTAGTTCACTCCTCGTATTTTTCCTCCTTGCTTTGCTCCTTCCTAATGTGCGACCTAGGGTGGTGCCATAGATGTGTCTCTCAATTCGGATCTTTATCTCCAAGTCATAGACATCCTCAATGATCTGGTGTTTGGTCTTGTCTTGGTCCTTTGGATCCATGTCTACATATTTCTCAAGGACAAGGTGCACCCTAGGGAGGAGGGAGGGAGGAGGGCCAAGTCCACCTTATGATTTTTTATGTCATGGTATACCTTGGTATAATTTTGGTTGTGGTTTGGGAAACCCTCTCGCGTTGAGATTTGTGAGAGACAAAGAGGGAAAGATAGTGAGCAAAGGAAGAGTTGGAGGTGGAATAAGCAAGTTAATTGGGGATGAGAGAGGGAAGAAAGACAACAAATGATGAGTTGGGGGTGGATCAAGTAAAGAGAGCATTTGCAGTGTGTGTGCAATGAGGAAGTGGTAGTCTCTATACCCATTATTCAAGAATTGGCAGTTTCTTTACCCATCCTTGAGGAATTGGTAGTTTCATTACCCATCCTTAAGGAAGTGGTTGTAATGCTTCATCTACATGCTTTGTTGGACATGAAACCTAAGGGAATAGATGTGCACCGCTAAAAAGGAGCTCTAGATACTCAAAAGGACATGATTAATACTTTACCCATCCCTAAGGAAGTTGTGGTAGTGGAAGCATCACGTGCCATGGGATGCTTTTCCCATGCCCGAGAGTGGAAGCCAATGCTTCTTTGGTGAAAGATGATGGGACAATTGCATGGCAATGAAAGAAGCTCTACCTACTTAAGAGGATACAATATCCACTTTACCCATGCTTAAGGAAGTAGTGGTAATGGTATGGCATTGCATGCCATACCAAACTTGGTTGCTTCACACCCACAAACCACATGCAACTAGCATATCACCACGCACCACAGACACATTGGCCCATCTTTTAGCTAGCCTTTGACAAATAGGAAGGAATCTCAATTGCCATTTTTCTTGGGCAAAATGTGTTTTTAAAAGAGTGGCTTCTAGCCTTGCATGGGTTGCATTTTGTCACTAGATCTACTCGACAACATGATTTTAGTTGTATAATTTTCATCGCCTTTTCCCATAATCATCTCTCTCTTCTCTCCATGTATCCCCCTTTTTCCATAATAGTTCCCAACAAAAAGCCTTGCAAGCATAACCAAAATCCTTCTAATAACACAAACATGGATGTAAAGTATAAAAATTCTTCCAACTTGTCTTTTGTTCTCCTGGACCTTCTTTCACTGGGCCAATTGGGAAAAAATCAAAGACTTTGATATAATTTAGAATCACTCAAAGCTTTGCATTGAATTAGGTCCTTTTAGAAAAAATCATAATTGAGATTCATGAACCCATTTATTATTTCCAAAAGACACTCATGAATTTAACACCCATATCACTAACTCTCCCTTGAGGGAAGCCAGATAGTCAAAATATATTTTATGAATTGATTGGCTACATAAGAAGAATTAGTTTTAGCTTGCACAAAGTAGGCTATCTGTGTCATCGTGTCCACAAACACCATGATTCTATTTCCTCCCTTTACTATATGGGAAAACTAGTACTTACGGCCATCAGTTATCGATTCCACATCTTTGTTGTGTTGGGAAAACTAGGAATAAAATCCATACCTATATGAGCCCACAAGCTATAAAATCCATACCTATATGAGTCCACGAGCTCTTTGAATGCAATAGACATGACGGATTGAAATTATCAATCCTATGTTGTTGACGTTGCATAATAATTCAACTCATCCTTCAATAACCTTTCCAAGGAAGATCTTATTGACCTTTTCATAGGTCCTTACTAAGCAAAGATGCCCTAACAAAGTAGAGCTATGCTTCTCTTCAAGACTCGCTTCTTGACCTTTGCCAATAGTACTTCTCCTTGACCTTTGCCAATAGAAGTTCTTCTTGACCTTTTCATAGGTCCTTCCCAAGCAAAGGTGCCATGACAAAGGAGATCTATGAATCCCTTCAAGTACTACCCTCATATGAAGGTTCAAATAAACTATTTTTAGTCTAGTACCATAAATGAACATAGTTCACAAATCATGAACCTTGTAAGGCTTGAAATATATGGTTATCTTAGGATGCTACAAGTACTCCTTTTGAATGTCATGAATCCATTTTTGTATAGTTCTAGCACCACATCTTATTAGGGCATGAGCTATACCATTGTTTTTCCACATTTATGTTCAATGTCAAAAGTCATAACTTTATACAAGCTCTAGATAGCTTCTTTGCTTCTAAGGAGTGAATAGAGTGGGATAAGAAATACCATAATGTTTTCCCCCTCTTTTATATTCAATGTCAAAATCATAACCTTATGCAAACTGTAGCCATCTTCTTTGCAAAGGAGTGAGAGTGGAGTAGGATAAGAATGATATTTGCCTGGTCCTTACTTTGAAATGAGCACCATAAAGGGGATGCTAGTGGTTGATAAGGATGACCTCCCATCAACCAAGACCTCCTATATAGCTCATATAGATTCACAAGTTAAACAACTTAATTTATAAAAAACCCCTCAGCTAATTGTTAATGGTAAAGATGCAAAATTCATAGGCCACTTTTTTAAGTACTCTTGTCCATTATGGGCGCTATCTTGCCCCTACAACTTCTCATCACCTTGAAACTTATGGTAGATGGAGAGGGTTGATAGGTATCTAAGATTTTTCTTCCATGGTACACAAAAGGCTTAGGATAGGTGGATGAGTTTGGTACAATTTTGCCACACCACCACTAGTCACATTTTAATTGGGATGAGTCCATAAACTTTTACTTGGTCGAAACATAAGCTACTTATTAGTATTGGTAATCATGACTTCCCAAGTCTAGAAATAGATCAACAAAATGGAGGTTGCTATAGCACATAGTGCAGCAAATAGCAGATTGCTATAGCACCTAGTCAAGCAAAATATGACAAGAGCATAGTAGAGGATAACATAAGGGTCCATAACATGAGAAGATATAAAGAATTTGAAGAGGCTATGTCATAATGAGGGGAGAGCAACAATCTAAGAAATTTTTGTGTATAGTTGGAGTGCTTAGTTTTGGTCATCCCTTTACTATAGGGACAACATCACTTTACTATAGGGACAACATCTCTATTGGTAGCTACATGGACTTGGAGTGCTAAGTTTTGGGCATCCCTTTACTATAGGGATAACAACTCTATTGATAGCTACATGGAGTTCTTAAGTAGCTTTTGTACCAATCATAGTAGTACCTATATTTTGAGAGAGAGAGAGAGAGAGAGAGAGAGAGAGAGAGAGAGAGAGATTGATTGCACACTTGGGCATGGGTCTGTAGAAGAAGTTAATGCATAGTGGGCATGTTAGCATGTACATGTGGGCGTGCACGTGCATGAGAGAGAGAGAGAGAGAGAGAGAGAGAGAGAGAGAGATTGCACACTTGGCATGTGTGTATAGAAGAAGTTAATGCATGGTGGGCATGTCAGCATGTACACATGGGCACACGTACACATATCCACATGCATGCATGCACACACACATGTGCACATGCATGACTGTGCACCTACACACACACACACACACACACACACACACACACACACACACACACACACACACACACACACACACACACACACACACACACACACACACACACACACACACACACATACACACACACATACATGCATGGGCTCATGCACGCACACACACGTGGCACAAACACAAGCATGCAATAGGATCATTTTGGGATAGGTAGCAACTTCACACTTAGCGTGGGTAGCAATTTTGAGAGAGTGCACACTTGGGCATGTGTGTATAAAAGAAGTTAATGCATTTTGTGTATGTCAGCATGTACATTTGTGTGCGTGTACACATATACACATGCATGCATGCACACACACACACACACACACACACACACACACACACACACACACACACACACACACATACACACACACATGCATGCACGCATGCACACACACATGCACATGCATGCGTGTGCACCTACACACACACATGCATGCACGCGCGCACGCGCACACACACACACACACGTGGCATAAACAAAAGCATGCAATAGGCTCATTTTGGGGTAGGTAGCAATTTCACACTTGGGGTAGGTATCAATTTTGAGAGAGTGCACATTTGGGCATGTGTTTATAGAAGAAGTTAATGCATATGATTACTTAGTAAAATCGACTTAGATTGATAGCATCCAAGCTCTTTCTCCAAGAGAATCAACCTCCTAGTAGCTAGACTAGCCTTTCTCTTGTAGTTGCTTGAGTACTCTTGCAACAACAAGCCTAGGCATATGTCAATGGGGCAAATCCTTTCCTCTCAATCCTCCAAATAAGAATTCTTTCACACCCCTTTTTCTCCATAAATCTCATAATCCTAGCTCTAAAAGCGCTAAGAAATTTATTCACGGTTTACCTCCGAAGTCAAATCCTTTAAAAGAGACCAAAAGCAAGGAAGAAAAGAACCACAATAATCCTGTTGAAAGAAGAAACACAAAGAGCCTAGGAGAATCAAAGCCCGACATATTAGACAGACAATTATAGTACAGTGTCAAAATGGTGATCCTATAGGTCAATTCGACTTGGATTATTTGGATGAAGATCTCATTGATGAAATAATGGGATGGCTCACAATCCACTCTTTTTTAGGATTCTTGCATGGAAGAACTCACTAAACAACAAAATGAATGGGATGAAAAAGTACAATTAGCATTCAATCATATCAACTTCAATGTCAAAGATGCCATGATTCCAACCATCAGAGACAAAAATCAATGGTAGATGTAAGCTCTAGAGGATTGATTCAATGCCATGAAGAATCATCATGCCGTAGAATCAATTGAACAATGCAAACAAATTTTTGACAAAACAATTATCTAGATAGACTAAAAGGACAAACAATGTCCAATTGTTTTTCCAATATAATTCCATATAGATGACATTTTGGGACTCTTTGTGCATTCCTTTTTGTAGGTTGCTCAGAATCAGAATCAAAATTTGGGAGATATTTTGGTATATTTTGGCCCATGAGGATAAGTTGGATGGCACCAATTATTCGATGAAGCTTTATGGGGTATAGAACATTTTGGCTACAAGGACTCTACAGGGTTATTTTTAGAAAAGATGCACATCTAGAAGATGTAATGCTCTTGGTACACATCAACAAGGAGGTAACCTCCATGATAGACAGAAGGCTCAAGTGAGTCCAATTGGACCGATTGCCTCTTGCCCATACATAGGATTAGAGGACATGGGATGCTAAATATTTCTAAACTTGTCACTCATTACCTTGTTCAAAATTTCTCATACCTCACATCCACTCCTCTAGGGCTTCCAAGCAAGCTTATTTGTGCCTTCCATATGTCATGTATGTGCTAGGCACAAAGAAGAAGTTACTTTCTTTGTCCTCTTTTCAAAAAGTGGCATGACTATCATTTTCAAAGATAATAAGTGCATTATTAGGGATAGATAAAGCGACTAAAAGTAGTCAATACAGATACTTTGAATTAGGGCTTTAACTATTTGGATAAGCAATTTGTTTAAGGGTGTGTGACAATATTAACTATAGACATGAAAAATGAAGAATTATGGCATGCAAGACTTGGCCATGTGAACTACAATTTGCAATTGTTGTAGAGACATTGTGATATGCTTTCCTCTAAAACATGGTTTAGAGGTGCATATTGGGAAAATGCATAGGAATGCCTTTCTTGGAGATGGATTTGTTAGACTAGAGAGAAAATTACAACTCATACATAATGATGTGTGTGGTACCTTCATAAATGATTTTTCCAAATTTTCATGGGTGTATCTTTTAAAAGAAAAAATTGATGTGTTTCAATGAAGAAGTTTGTTGCTATGGTTGAGAATTTGTATGGGTGTGAAGAGAAAACTTTGAGAACAAATAGAGGGGGTAATACATGTTAGATTCCTTCAAAGAATTCTTGAACAAAGAGGAATTATGCATGAGTGTAAAGCCCCTTATACACCTCAAAAAAATGGTGTTGCAAATAGGAACAATAAGTATTTGATGGAGATGGCCAGATGTATGATCAAAGGGAAGAGGTTGCCACACAAAAAGCCAACGTTTACTACCTTAAGGTGTTGGCGGTGGTGTAGAGAGAGATAGAGAGATGGTGGAGGGAAAAGATGATTACCTTGATTGGGGGAGATGGGGGATGGATGGAAAAAGTGGAGATGGTGGGGAGGAAGATGATGGGAGGTGGAGATGGAGATGAGGGGGCTGATGGAAAAAGTGGTGGTGGAGGGGGGGGGGTTGATGCAATAAGTGGTGGTGGTGATGGTGGTCGAAATGGTGAATGAAAGTTGGAAAGAAAATAGAGGTAGACGGAAAAGATGGAGGCTTAACGGAATTTCAAAATGGAAGTGGCTTGGAAAAGTGTGGGGAAAGAAGTGAGGGGGTTGGTGTTGCTTTTATAGGATGTGGGGGGATTAAGGGTTAATTTTGGGTATTGGGTATTAATGTGATTATTTTAAGTCAACATTATCCTTTTGCACCATTTGGTAGAATTTTTTCACTCCTTTGGCTTCACACATGCAAACATGTGCTCCACTTTCACTTCAGGTGCTAACCTCCTTGGCAACCACGCCAAAATGTTGTCCCTGATTCTCCCAAGTGCAGGTTCGGAGGGTGTTGGTCACCTACAGTCGTGTCGTTGCTCATTGTAGCATAGGTGTTCACAAGTGTAGCATAGGTCCTCGGGTCATGTTTCGGTAGGAAGGACAAGGAAGGAGGAGAGGGAGGAGGAGGAGGAGGGAAGAGGAGGGAGGAGGAGGGTGGAGGGTGGAGGAAGAGGGAGGAGGAAGGAGGAGGGAGGAGGATGGAGGAGGAGGGTGGAGGAAGAGGGAAGAGGAGGGACGAGGAGATGGTGAAGTAGGGAGGAGGAGGAGGGAGTGCAAGGGTAGGGAGTACAAGGGTAGGGAGGACGAGGAGGGAGTACAAGGGTAGGGAGTGCAAGGGTAAGGGCAGGCTAGAACATGATAGTGTAAGAGAGCATGGATGCAATGGAGATCAATCACATGAACACAATAGTGAGCTTGAACACTGAACCCCAAAGAGTGGGAGCTTCATTCCATTGAGAGATATTTATACATGTTGGTCTCTACACAATTTGTAGGTACGTCTATGGTGGGACCTCTTTTGTACGAGACCTTGTACGAGACCTTTTGGACAAGAGTCCCTCCACTTTTGGGGGGGACCTTTTGGGTCTCTACACAAAGTGGGGGGACCTCAAAAAGTGTAGGCTTTTAATCTCTCTCTCTAGATTTAGTATTTCTCTCTCTAGATCCTGCAAGTATGATTGGATCTTTTCTAGAGAGGATTTTGGCTATCCTCATCCTTTAAGATTCATCATACTATCTTTCAGGTTCAACATATTACAAGCGAAGCTTTGCCACTACTCTAGACACACAATGCTCTCATCGTTGTTGTTTGAGACTGCACTTCTAGCCCTTGTTGCCACAGGGTTAACAGTATTGTTGGTGGCATTGCAACCCAAAAAATTCTTTGGTTGGTCATGTAAAAACCAAAATCAACATGTACTATCAAAGTCATGCATGTGTCTTGCATAGATCACCACATGTTTTTGTCTACAGGTACCCATATAAGTGTCTTTTTGTGATTTCCACATGTGATTTTTTTTTGGGTGATATGCAAGAGAATCCCAATTTTGTTGGGTTTCCTTTCACAAACTCTAATAATTGCATAGACCACCACATGTTTTTGTCTACAGGTACCCATATAAGTGTCTTTTTATGATTTCCACTTGTGATTTTTTTTGGGGTGATATGCAAGAGAATCCCAATTTTGTTGGGTTTCCTTTCACAAACTCTAATAATGGTTCGGTGTTGGACAAATTCTTTGCTCTATACATGGCGAGTGTTTTGTCAAGCGTTCATGGCGGGAAGACTTCGGTAATGGTTTGGCGTTGGGCAAAGTCTCTACTTTGTCAATGGAAATGTTTTCGTTGAGCGTTCATGGTGGAAATTGTTTGTGTGTCATAAAGGCATTCTAGAGGATATTGATAGGCATCCCAAAGAATATTTATGTTATAAAGAATAATATTGTTTTTCACTGTCCTATTGGATCTCCTTATTCATGTGAGGATTTAAATTCTAATAGCTCTTATTGCATCCAGGATTTTCATAGCTGCATGGAGGATTTTGCCAGGGAAGGATGTCACATGGAATTGGTGTATAAAACAAGTGATCATGTACTGTACCTATGCTCCTAGAATTGTGTTAACTGCATCCTTGTTTTATCTGTTCTCACACTTAGGCATGGATGAGTTTGAAGGTACTAAAGAGTCAAAATCTGAGTGTGAATTTTCTATAAAGTCAATGGACATTGGAAGCAACACTTTCCAAAGAGGTCCTATTTGATGAGATCTACATACTTTCTACATTACTTCCTGCTTGAATTGATACTTTAAGTTTGTACTTCAGTTCCTTCTTTCAATTTGTGGATTCATTCATTGCTTGTAAATTCATTGTTTGTAGAGATGGTGAAGCGTATCGATAAATCTATGGAGGGATTAGAAAACGAAGCTAATTCAATGAGAAATGGTACAAGTATACCTTGCATTCATGTTGTTAAGATGTATTTGAGACTTCAAATACTATTATTGATGAACACTCTCTTTTGTAGAGGCTACGTTTGGACATCTCCAATGATATTGAAAGATGAAGTAGAGGACATGAAGAAGAAAGTAGATGTGAGCTCGCTAATTTTGCTCATGTGCACGTGGAGACCTCCAAAAGCGTCAAATTTGATTGAGCATTCAACTATCAATAAGAGCACCAAGTAGTCTCTCCGTACATCATTTTAGGTAGTAGAGGCAGTAGTCAGAGGCTTACACAGAGGTTTGTGATTTCTGCTTGTGCAATTTAATACACAAGCTTAGGAAGGCAGTTGCATGAAAGCTATATTTTTTGTTGACCTACTATTAGATTGGAACATGTGTAGGTTAGTTCTATGCAAACAATAGGTTGTTAGCCTATTGTTGCATATACCCTTTGTGTGGAGAGTATACATGTCTTTTTAAGAATAAATTTACAAGAATTTGGCAAGACATGGACATTAGTTTCCACATCAAATTATGAAGTGTGGAGTGATTTTAGAGTCTGCCAAAGAATTTTTGTGGAATTATTTGTGCCCACATGCAAGTATGATGTAAATTAAGACATATTGCTTGCTATACTTAATGCCCTTCTATTGTGAAGGTTTCTAGGATGATTGATGTTTTGGAACCGTACATAGGTTTAACTCTTGCAAGGAGGATAATAAAGTTGCCTAATTGCAGGACATCCACTTGAAGTGCAAGTTTCATTGCAAATTTTTTTTTTTCGAGCGCAAGTGTAAAATTCAGTCCAGTGTCTATGTCCCAATAGCAACTTTAGTTTACATGTATTTTGAAGTGTGGTTTTGCAAACATGTGTGACTTTCTTTAAGAGTTCATATGATTGTAGGGTTTACAAGTACTTTGGAGCATGGCTTTGCAAGCCTATGTATTTTCTTTAGTAGTTTCATATGATTTCTTATTGAGTAGCATATAATAATTTCTTGTTCGAAGATTTAACCCTAGAAACTTCATCATTTTATAAGAATGTTCAAAGTATAAGAACGTACTTTTAAAGAAAATCTTTGGAATTATTGTCCCTTGAAATAAAATTTACCTTGTAATTCATATTGAGGTTTTTAAAATTCTCCTCACACAACTTTCACATATTATTACAGCAAGCAGCATATGATCCATCAAAAAAGAAGAAGACAATAACATCAATTGCTTGGGAGACTTGAGTGAGGGAAATTCTAATAAGCCACCATTGGAGTCTGTAGAACAAAAGGCATTAGTACCAGTGCATGACAAATTTGTAGTAGGGGGGACTGACCGATGTTGTGAACCATCGGTTAATGCAAATTATCCCATCTTCATTGAGTGGATTTCATGGATTGCCACAATTGTGATATTGTAACATTGGTTGTACCCATGCCTAAATTCAATATTACAATGACACTTTCCTTTTATAGAATTAAGGGTGCCTTTGCATGCAAGAAAGGACTTAGTGAGGGCAGTAATTGTCTCTGTTCTTTGCATGTGAATGCAACAAGATTGATGGTCAAAAGAGAGCCGTTTAAGGGCACTATATACTGTCTCAAAATCCTCCATTTCTTGCTTTGCCCCTTGGGCAGTGTCCATGATCAAATCAAAGAAGGGACCATTTCAACTGTCATGGGAACAATAAGCTTTGTAGTCATTAAGGTGGAAGGTGATGGCACTACAACATTCTAAATTATAGTGGCGGATGGGCCTCGTCATGTAGATCATGAAGCAGTGAGTTCTTTACAAGCTTTTAGTCTTAAGCCGACTTGCATATGGTATCTCCACTAGTGCTCTTATGTCATTTGTGAATAGGCGAAAGAACATTCTCACATGCTTGATTCCAGAGGACAACAAGGATGGAATCGTCATATGTACACATTAAAGAATGTGGCATACATGCAAGGGAACAATACATTGGGAGTATTTGACTTTACCGTTCTTGTTGTTGAAATTTTAAAGGGCGAGAAGAGGGAGGAGCTGCAACAGGAATTTATTAGCCAAGTTTCCAACCTTGGCTATGGGCTAAGGGTAGCTATTTATCCAAATCTTTTAGCTACATTGGGTTTTTACTAACACCATCATTATTTCTTGTGGTAGGCTTTAGGAGTTCTCCAATTCACAAACATCAACCCGCAACTCGTGGAGTTTTCAGCGGCATTTGCAGAGGAACTCAGATGTATGTCACGATTCGAGCCATAGCTAGTGCTACACTTGTAATACTGTGTAGCTTATACACAAATTCCTTTGCTAAAAGGGTGCATCCTTCTTCACAATGGTTCCAAAGTATCTGTTACAAGTTGCAGAGCTCATGTCAACACATTGCTTGGCCAAGAGTCACCTTTTTTGGACTTGCATAGAGATAGTGTTTTGTGTGTGTGTTCTATGCTCCTCGGCATCAAGCCAAGTGGCATCTTTACCATCAATGGGTTTCTATTGTCCTTTGAGGCATATGCTCGATGACACACACTTTGTATAAGTAATTGTATCTTCAATGAAATAAGAATTTAGCATTCAACTTTCCTTTTGAAGTTTGGATGCACATGTGTTGGTGGACTTGTATTCATTCTTAAGTATAAACTTTATTATTGACATATTGATATGATGACAAGAATACAATGCATTTGACCTTAGTAAAGTTTTCAAAAAAAGACATCCATTAAACACAAAGTTGATACTTTACTTACTTTGCTTACTTGAGTTCTTTCCATCATGTTCATATACATCATTGCTTGAAATACTTCATGTGCTGTTTTTTGTTTACTCAACTAGTATGAATGTACCTTGGAATGGTCTTTTTAGTATGGCTATTGAAATGAACTCAACTATTTCACTTAGTCAACACATGGCAAACATTGTGAAGAACACATCAAACTCATATGCCTTGTTATTCGATTGCTATGGATGCTTTAGCAACTCCTTGAAATGATCATTTAAGGTCATTTATGATGATATCTTTGGAATGCACAAAATCTTTGACAACACACAATAAAACTCAGCCATATACACTCTCTTCCTTGATGAGTTGTGCAATCCCAATGAGATTCCACCACTCTTTACCAAGCAACAAAAAAGACCATACCTTGTATGCATTGAAGAACATGAGAACACATTAGAATAATTAATGGCTACCTCTCCTAGATTAAGTGCAAGAGAAATTGTATTAAAGTACATCTCATTGCACTCACACTTAAAATAACTTGCACAATCCATTGTGAATAAAACATATAGGGGAACAAAGGCTACAAAAGTACATGTAATCAAGAAATATATTATTCATTTCTAACCACTCCACATGCATAATAATGAGAGACATGAATAACTTCATGATCTCAAACACTTCAAGAGTTCCAAATCAAAAGAACCGTGCAAGAATGTTATATGAGAAGAGCATAAAAGATTCTCCATCATTCCCTTGCATTTGTTATTGTTCCTTAGGCTTTGAAACAAAGCTAAAGGCAATCAATAAAACAACAATAGAGTTTTTGCAACACCATGGAATTGCAAGTGTAAAATCTTCAAACAAAGAAAAACTCGTATGCAAACTTGTCTAAGTCAAATATGTAAAGGAAATATTTCTATGCATTGCCACGTAAACATGCCACTTGCACTAAAAAGCAAGTTCACTGGTAGTTCGAAAGCTCTTGACGCTCGCCTTGTTGCAATTCAAATACCTTTTGCTCAAATTTGAGTGTTAACATATGACAGTCAATTCGGTCTACATGGAAGCATTGTGAGAGCTCAATGTGTCTTGCCACGTTTTTAAGATGATGGCACAATAGTTATGATGGCCCTAAAACACAACTTCCAATACACTCATAACTACATGAGTGGTCTTGTCTACCATAGTTGGCAAGAAGGCTCCTAGACAAGAGAAGGCATGCCTTATGCAAGGTTGAAAGATCTTGTGTTCAATGATTGCAAGGAAAATGTAGGTGTGCCAATAACAGTGAAGTCTGATGGTTGGGTTCTTCGTGCTCTTGTGTTTTTAAGTCGTTCTATTTCTTGGAGCACTGTTGGATCCACCTTGCTATGCTTTTGTTGGAATTCTGTTAGGATAAGAAGGTTGCTAGGGTTGCGAACACGGGACAACAGTGTGTATAAGAGACAGTGGGATTTGATGTTATAAGGGTCAAATGCCAAAGATTCCATCGATAGCCTTGTGATAAATGTATTGTTCATGTGCTGCAGGTTGTATCAAACATTGAAGTTCTTTCCTATTTGGAATTCTGGAAAATAGGAGTCCGTGATTGTGGGATACTTTCTTTGTAGAGGAATGAATATATACATCGTGTTTGTTTGTTTGCCAATATCGTTGTTATCAAATTCAACCCACACAATAGGAGGTTTCATATATTGTTATTCGAATATTTGAAAATACCATCGCCTCCGTTGAACAGGCTGTCTCAAATGTCTAGATTGCCTGTGACCACCTCCACTATCATCCCTAGCTTCAGCCTGAGTTCCTTATGCAAGCCTCTAGTGGACTTTGGGTCAAATGGTATCTTTATGTTCTTGCTACAATTTTTATGTTTTACGTCTTTGGCCTTACAAAAGTGTGCTGTTTCGGTTAGCATGTTGAGTACATCCTCATTGTGCTTGTCCTTGGCACATTTGTATAGTATAAATGGCGGATGAGGTCTTTTCTAAGGGGTGAGTGGCAATACAAACGGTTCGTGTGTTCGAGATCAGCATTGGAGTGTGTTCGAATACGTATATGGTTCCATTTCTCAATGAATAAGTCGTTCTGTTGCCGCATAGGCTGTTCGAGCTTATAGTATATGACGTGGTCAACCTAGACCAAAGGAAGCATGGCTAAGGAGGCTTCCTTTTGAGAGACAATCCACTTCTCCTTTGTTGCACTTGCTTGGCACAAGTCGCCACAACAAAGAAGCACGTCAACTCCTCCAAATAGTTGATGATGGTTATGCTTAATTTCAAAAATGTTCATGTCCATTGCAATGAATGTGCTTTGCCCTATTAGAGAGATATCGTTGAAAACTTTAGTTCGAATACATTGCTGATAGTGTTTGTAGCTTTTCACTTGTCAAGAATTTGTAGGAAGACATTATCAATGGGAGATGAATGTTGCTTCCCCAATAGCTTTTGGCAAGTCAATATTTGATGTCTCTTGATGTGTGTAGAAACATAGAAATTCTTGGACTAAGAGTAGCAAAGTGAAAACTTTCCCTGTGCCCACATTTCCTGACAAAACAAAGTAGAAAGGTACCACGAGAGTTAATCTTTTCTGAAGTAGCACATCATCAAATAGCAAGTACATCATTTCTGAAGCATTGTGTTTAGCTTGTATAAAGAGGAGTGGAATTCATTACTGGGCCATAATTTGTATGTGAAGTGTTGAGACTCGTGGTAAAGGTGTCCTTGGATTGCATGGTCAATTCACATTGCAAGTCAAACTCGTTAGTGCCGAGTCGCCAGTGTAGTTATGTTGTCAATGTTGAAGATGATGCATGAGTGCTTAGAGAGGGTGTAGCAACGACGGTAGTTTGTTGAATATGAGCGTGTTGTTTTCAATTGTGTCGCACTCATGATTTCACATGTTATGCCAAGTTGGGAATGTGTCGCTCAAAGAGTGCTCTTGCAGAGTGAAAGGCAAATAGAACAAACAAAGCTCTCTGTGGTGGTTCTCAGGGTCTTTTGAGTTATTAAATCGTATTGTTGAGGGATAAGCATCATTGTAAACATTAGCAAAATGATGCCAAGCATATGTCTTGCAGTTGTGGTTTTCTTCTTATGCATTTCTTGATGATATCTGCATAGAAGATGTCTGTGCTAAGTCGATCCATTTTCTCGAGTTGCTAATGTCATTTCAACAAGATTGTTCTAAAAGTGTTGTGTGTGCAAGATCGCATTACCGACTCTTCACTCGCTCATTTGCAAGGGCATTGCTTTGCATGCATGTGGAGAAGGCATGCTTGACTTCTTTGGCTTTGTCTACCTTTGTCATGTAAGAAGTGCGGTAGCTAGCATCTCCATGCAGATTCAAAACGAATTGAATGTCTATGTTTGCACCTCAAAGCAAGGACAACACGATGTTGAAATTATTTGTGTGCATGTCTTTGGTATGCCTTTTGAGGAGTGTTGGCTGTGAAATGCTCCATCGCAAGGCAAGAACAAATGCCTCTTAAGCACCTCCTCAGTCGATACAAGGGTGCCTAGAAATGTATCAAAGTCTAGTTGTAGGTTGTATGCCTCTGCTAGCAAGGAACAAATGTCCTTATACTTTGCCTTGCATGTAGTAGTGACATCGTTTTGTTCAAGCAGAAGCAAGATAGTGGTTTTTCTCATCGGTGGACGTAGGCTGTATGTCTCTGTTAGCAAGGAACAAAAGTTCATGTAGTTGTACGTTGTATGTCTCTGTTAGCAAGGAATAGATGTTCTTATACTTTGCCTTGCATGTAGTTGTGACATCGTGTTCAAGCAGAAGCAAGATAGTGGTTTTTCTCGTGGGTGGACGTAGGAAGCCGAATCAGCAAGCTTTGCTTTTCTTTTTGCAAGTCTTTCTATGCTTGTGTGTTTGGATGTCTTTGTTGTGCAAGGCAAACATTCAAATGTCTGTAGTAGTGTATGTGTCTACAAAGTTTTGAAAAAATATATTCTCTATTGACATTGCAAAGCACCTGCCAACATGTGTAAGCTCCCAGCGTGCTATGTCTCAATATGATGTGCACTTAGGGATGTTATGTTTTCTAGGTTGACCATAAAAAAGAATTGGGAATGCAAGCTCCTCACAATTTTGTCTTTCAAGATGTTAAGTGGCCTGAATCCTTCTGATGTGGCACTTGATATTGATTTGTCCTTAAAATCTATGATATGTTGACTTCTGTATATTCTATGTACTGTGAATTGCAAGTTCATCATCTACATTTTTGTCATTCATGTTGTATTCTCCTTGGACTGCTACCAAGCTTGCTATGTGATCAGACCAAAGAGGATTGAGCTTCACGTTGTTCTCTTTGTATAAAGGTTTGTTCAAGAGCTCATTAAGTGCTTTGATTGTCAGAGAGGTAGAAATGCATGGACGGAAGGTGTGGGGTGCCAGAGTTGAAGGAAGATGCCTGTGATCTTGCACCACTCTCCAGACCTGAGCCTAATGACAAGGAGATTGAGGGGGTGGGAATGGAGGAGGGGGAGGAGCAGGGCCTGAAGGAGGGTGATTGGTGCGTCTGGTCCTCCTGGGGCAGTTGTGCAAAAGTGCTACAACTACCATAATAAAAATGGCCAGTCATACTCAGATACTTCAGGCAGGTATATATGCCTTCATAAGAGTAGAATATATCCAATCTTACAACTTCAAAGTTCCTATACAATGAGCTCAAAGGAGACAAAAAAAGAAACAAGGGAAGAGGGGGGAGAGAGAGAGAGAGAGGAAAAACAGGCAGGTAAACAATACGTATACCAGTTAGTCACTAGAGGATCACAGCTTGATTCCAAGAAGAGGATAGAAATATGACATGTACGTGTCCTCTCAGGTGTGTTTATTTGGGCATAAGCATAAGCTGGCTTCTCATGCCACACAATGCACATTCCATTTCATCATCACATATTTTACCACCATCTAGTCCTCCATCATGATCAAAAGATCAATCAGCTTGAATCTAAATATTTGTTCCAGCATATCCTATACCCCAAAACATATGCATGCACCATTCAGAAGTGATCAGCCCACCGGCTCTGTTCAGTCTTCTTCCATGCTTCAGCATTCTTCATCATCATCTGGATTTCTCATGGTCCTTCTGCATGTTAGCATCTACACAAATCTGCGTAAAATTTTGCATCTAGTTTCACCACACTTTCAAAAGCATGGACCCTAGAGGAGAGGCGATGCAGTGATATCACCAATAGTCCCACAAATAATTCCCATCCAAGAAATTATGGAGACGGTTGCATTTTTGCGAATAATATTGTGTCATTTTATGTTCCATTTACGAGCAGTGGCCTTGTGGAAATCTGACATGTGGGTGTCCTGTCTGGTGTGTTGAGTTGGCATAAGCATAAGCTAGCTTCTTATTCACAATCATCACACATTTACCACCATCTTGCCCTCCATCATGATCAAAAGATCAATCAGCTTGAATATACATATTTGCTCCAGCATGTGTCCTATACCCCAATGTACCATTCAGACGTGATCAGCCCACCGGCTCTGTTCAGGCTTCTTCCATACTTCAGCATACAGATAATGAGTGGTCCTTCCACATGTGAGCATCTGCATAAATGTTTGACATCAAGACATAAGATGCATGAAATTTTGCGTCTACCTTCACCTCACTTTCAAAAGCATGGACCCTAGAGAAGAGGTGATGCATGATATCACCAATAGTCCCACAAACAATTCCCATCCAAAGAAATTATGGAGACAGTTGCATCTCTGCAAATAATATTGTGGCATTTTATGTTCCATCACGAGCAATGGCCTTGTAGAAATATGACACGTAGGTGTCCTCTCAGGTGTGTTGATTTGGTATAAGCGTAAGCTAGCTTCTTATTATGCCACAATCATCACATATTTACCACCATCTTGTCCTCCATCATGATCAAAAGATCATCCAGCTTGAATGTACATATTTACTATATCCGATACCACAAAACATATGCATGCACCGTTCAGCCGTGATCAGCCCACCAGCTTTGTTCAGGCGTCTTCCATGCTTCAGCATCCTTCATCATTATCTGGATCTTCTCGTGGTCCTTCCGCATGTGACCATCTGCATAAATGTTTGACATCAAGACATATGCTGGATAGAATTTGGCATCTAGCTTCACTGCACTTTGAAAAGCATGCCTTCCAACTTCTACATTCTTCCACTTTTGACAAGCACCCAACACAGATAACCATACAACAACATCAGGTTGGAAAGGCATCTTCTCAACAGTCGCCACTGCCTCGTTTAATTGGCCTGCACGGGCAAGGAGATCAACCATGCAAGTATAGTGCTGAACAGTTGGGATAATTCCATATTGATTGCTCATACTTTGAAAGTACTTCTTACCCTTGCCCACTAGACCCACATGACTGCATGTAGTAATAATACAAAGAAATGTGACCCCATTTGGCTGTATGCCTTCAAACTTCATTCTCTCAAACCAATGAAACACAAGTTCACTCTCTGCCTGGTTGGCATATCCTGCAATCAATGAATTCCATGTCACAACGTTCCTTGTGGGCAATGCATCAAACAACCCTTGAGCATCAACCATGCTCCCACATTTGGCATACATATCAATAAGACTGTTTGCCACAATTGTAGTAGTCTCAAGTCCAACCCTGCTAATCTCAGAGTGAAGCTCCTTTCCAATTTGCAAGGCTGCTGTGTTGCTACATGCTTTTAGGATGGCAACAAAGGCCGAGCTGTCTAGTGAGAGACCTTGCTCTTGCATTTGTTCATAAACTCTCAAAGCCTCCTCACTTTCTCCTTGCTCAGCATACCCCAAGATCATGATAGTCCATGTAACCACATCACGATGCAACAACCCTTCAAAGACCTGCCGTGCGTCCTCAATGCTCCTACATTTTAGATACATATCCATCAAGATGGTCCCCACGATTACATTTGACTCAAAGCCACTCTTTACTATGTGGAAGAAGATGGCTCGACCTTTCTCCAGGCATCCTGTCTTCACAAAGTCACCATCAACTACTGGCTTCTGCTCATCCGGTGCTGCCAGGAATATGCATGCCTTTAATGCAGCCACAAAGGTTTGAGCACTCGGTTGGATGCCACCTTGTTGCATCCGCACATACAAATCCAAGGCCAGCATACTGTCTACCTTGCTATACCCCAGGATCATGACCGTCCAGGAAACCGCATCACGAAGAGGCAATTCATCAAAGACTCGCCGTGCATCCTCCATGCTTCCACATTTCGTGTACATATCCACTAAGGTGTTTCCCACAAATATATTTGACTCAAAGCCACTCTTTAATAAATGAGAATAGATAGCTCTACCTTTCTCGAGGTACCTTATCTTCACAAAATTCCCATCAACTTGCTTCTTGTCTTCCAGAGCTGCCAGGTTACCGCAAGCCTTCAATGCCCCAACAAAGGTTCGAGCACAAGGCTTACAACCCGCCCTGTGCATCTCTGTATACAACTGCAATGCCAGTGCACCCTCTTCCTGCTTGGCATATCCGAGGATCATAGTGTTCCATGATACTACATCGCGGTTGGGCATGCTATCAAACAAATGGCGAGCATTTACCATGCTCCCACGCTGCACGTACAAATGCATCAAATGGTTTGTCTTGATTAGTGGAAGCACATTTGAATGTTTGACAATGTGAGCACGTTTTTTCTCAACCTCAATAGGCTGAGGACACGACTTGTAGACAGCGTATCCAGCTTTGCCTGCAGCAAAAGAAGGCCTCCAGAGGAGGGCCACTCTAAGCTGTGGGCCCATAACCAGTGAAAACGCAAGCAACGGGACAAGATCCCATAACCCTTGTGGGCGAGAACAGAGAGAAATACCTGGAACAAAATAAGATGAACGTCCCATAATTTTGCAGGCTCGAGTCTACAAGGGAGCTGACAGGGGCAAGCTGTGTGTGAAGGCAATTATTCATTTCCGATCCCAAGAGCCTTGGTCTCCTAAGCCACCTCTGGATTGGGTACATCCGAGCTTTGAAACTTGTGCTATGATTTGGCTACAATCTCTTGACTGCCTTTCTCCCGATTCCTTGCATTATGCATGCCTTCTTTTGTTTTGGCCCTTTCGGTTGCCAACCCACTTTTTGTCAATTGTTGTGATTAGAACAATGTTGATAGCGACTCCTCTAAGCATTCGGGTCATGCTTTTGCCCATTAGTATATGCAAGTCATCCTACTCATCGTTTGGTTGTCCCAATATAGCATGGCGTACTCTTGTTCTTGACCACAATGAAAGTGATCGTGAAGTAGGCTCTCTTGATCTTGATGCTAATGTGCTTGAGGTTTCCCATTGGCATCATCACCAATCTTAACCTACCATATGAATTTCAAATGGAAAAGGCTTCAAGTTTTTCAACTTAAGCCTCTTCAGGATGACTCCTCCCCTTATGATGTGATTCCAAATTTTGATGTCGATCATGGGCACTCCACCGTCCCAAATTGTCATTTTGGTCACCTCCACCCTTGTTGTAAGGGGTGTGTTGGCACAGATCGTTGGTCGATTACCGAACTTTAAAAGAATTTCCCACGATGGGGGCGAGCTCTAGTAGTTAGATTGTGATGATTTGATTCAGCTACGTTGGACCTTCATCTTTGTCTTCGCTCCTGAATTCAATGTCATCCGTTGTTCCTTTGTTGGGTCTTTTCGGTTAGTCAATCATTGCTTTGGCTACCCAATCTCGATGATAGGTTCCCTGTGCTTGAGGTTAATGGCTATTAGACAAATAGGGTCAATGCCTCGGGGTTGTTGCCTTAGCATATATGAGAGTTGATAAACCTATAGGGGGATGGGCTAAGGCTTCCATGGTGGTAGCAAGATGGTTGCCACATGGGCTACCTACACTCATGGTCAAAAGTAACGCTTGATATATGGCTACATGCATCCAACCATGGGCCTGTGGAGAAGGGCCAAATGGCTAGAGCAAGGTAGCAATAAAAACAGTTGTTATGGCTACCAAAGGCCAGTATTGAGGGATTGGCACAAGCTAGAGGAGTCAACGAGCAGCATGAGGCAATCAATATGCAAGGCAATGCAAAGGTGTAGGACCTAGAAGAAGGCAATAGGGGCAGGGATGGCAGAAAGGAACTTGCAGCATCAAATCTTATATAGGCCGCAGATTAGGGTCTGTAGGAAAAAAGAGCCACACACAAGGTCAGCATAGTCCATGGGCTATTGGTTGGCTCACACCAGTTGATTAGTCGATGTGAGTAGGTCACAAATCTGTGGCATAGTCACGTGAAAACCCGTTTCATCTTGTTGAAACCTTGAAATGACAAAATGTTTCGAAAGAGGATGAAACACTCTCAATGAAAACTTTGTTTCACCTAGATCAAAATAAACATTTTTGCCCCATTTATTCTAGAATCCGTATGCTTGTAAGTTTTGACTTCATAAATATCAAATTGTCTAAAGTTGAAACTTGAGAAAGGATATTAAAGCTTGTATTAAATAAATTTGAAGAATGTGTTTGTGTTTTGCATTTCTTTTTTAGGTGTCTTGAGTCTTGACTTGTACAAACTTGAATATAGCATATCTTATTTGCCCCTATCCTTGTATATATTTAGTATCATTTCGAAACCTATCCGGACTTGAGAAAGGAGATTGAAAGCTTGAATTTAAGAATGCGTGTTGTGAATTTCTATTTTAGGTGTCTTGACTTGTATTTCTCTTCGTTCACTCTACACTTGAATTAAGATACCTCATTTGCCTCTATCCTTGTATATATTAAGTATCAATTCGAAACTTATTCGTTTCATCCGAAAAGATGGAACGAAACGAAACAAAAAGTGTCGAAATGATGAAACAATGAAACAGACGAAATGCTTCTTGTGACTATGGTCTGTGGGGCTTTCCAATCCTATAAAAGGCCCCCTTTGGGGGGCTTTGTTTAGTTTATTCATTGGTCAAATAGCCTCCTCCTTGGTGCAAACCAGAACACTATTGGAGAGCATAGGAGAGCTTGTGTGCTAGAGACGAAGTTCTCACAACTATGCAGTCTTTGGATAGTCTATGAACCTACAAAGGGGTAGATCTTTGCATTGTAGAAGTCTCGAATCGTGGTGCGCAAAAAGAGCAATAGCAGACTTGCCTAGAGTAGCACTGAAGTGCATTGAGGACACATGGGAATCTAGGAGAGGTCTGTAGCAGAAGTAACATCAAACAAAGCCTCTTCTTAGTGGATTACCTCAATGCTTGTTTGCTGAAGGTGTTGTCATAGTTTTCGGCTATGTTGGACATTACTCTATATATGACATCCTATTTGGTTGAATACCTGTGTGTATTCTCTCTTTATCCAAAGAGTTCTCTCTATAAGCACATGGAGTGATTTGTGTTCTACATTAAGTTTTTTGTGATCTCGCAGTTCATCTTCTGCTACAAAGTAGTGGTGGCCCTAAGCAAACAACCTACCTTTATGTTTTCTAGCAATGTCTTCTTTTTGCTTTAGGTCACGGCTTATTTCCTTTTCCTTTCCAATGAAACCTTGGCTTTGCTAGCTTCTTGGGACTCATCTAGACTGCTCCTTGTGACCACCTTTAGATCCATCTCTATCAGCACCACACACCTTGTGACCTGATTGCATGCTTTTTGGAGCATCATGACTTACGTTATTGAAAGAAGATCTTGCGGCTCAACATGACGTGGACTGATATATATCGAGGAGTTTGAAGGGGCTGATTTGGTTGGATGGGTAGGTTCCGAGGAAACATCGCACCTCCTTCATAGACACCTTTACACAGCTTTTGCAACAGAATGGCAATACATTATTATTGTCCTAAACCAGCCCGATGGTTGGGACATCATCCAACTATGGCTAGTTCAACTCAAACACAAGTTATGTGATTGTCCTGAACTGGGATGGTTGAGCAAAAATTAATAGCAATATATTTTGCAACAAAATAGAAATATATTGTTATTTTACTAAACCAGCCTAGTGGTTGGAACATCATGCAATCGTGGCTAGTTCAACTCAAGAACCACTTATGTGATTGTTTTGAATAGCGTGGTTGAACAAACATTAGTTGTTGACCAACCTGGTGGTTGAAAGTCTCTTGAAATTATTGTGTTTCTCAGCACATAAATTAGTTAAATTTAATTTCCTAATGTTCGAGTCATATACAACTTAATTTCTAGACCGAGATGGCTTGGACTTAATGTGGTTGTCCTAAACCAGCCCAGTGTTGGTTCAAGACAAGCACCAACTATTATTGATTAAACTTGTGAAATTTAGAAATAAAAAGCAATATATTGACACTTGCTAATTGTGAAATTTAGAAATGAAAAGAAATATATGGTGAGGCTAAATCAGCCCAGTGGTTGAAATTGTGACCGAGTCCTAAAACAACCCGATGGTTGAAATTTTGATCGTGTCCTAAACCAATCTAGTGGTTGAAATTGCGACTATCCTAAACCAGACAGGTAGTTGAAATTGTGACTGTACTAAACCAGAGCAGTGGTTGAAATTGTTTTGTTTGCTAGTAGCTTGATTAGTTGAATTATTAGATTCATTATATGTGACTGTATTAAACCAGCTTGGGGGTTCAAATTGTTTTAATTTCCCGTAGGTTGTTTAATTTAATTAGACTACTTTTTGGCATGTACTGTGTTTTGTAGTATTTCATATTGTTTTTCTTTTCCTCATAGTGGGCTCATTGTACTGTTATTCCAATTAAAAGGGAGCTCACTATGCTGTTGGTCCCACATGTTGGGTCAACAGAAGATGAAGTTGTATCTCAAGTTTATGGATCAGAATCCTAACATTTCAATTGGGCACATGATCTTTGAGCATTGTAAGCCTTGGTATGTCATGAAACTCAAAGACATAAATGTTTGTTGTTGCAAAACACACATAGAATTTGACCTAGCCCCCCAAGCCATGAATGAATTGAGATCTGGTTGTGTTGGAGCATTGCTCGATGGGGATTGATGCCCGTGTCTCCTGGATGAATGCACAGTCTGTAGGCCACCTGGATCCTCAACATACGTTGCAAGGGAGTGCATTCGTGGCACATGCAAGCATTGCAGTCTGAAACGAAGAAGAGGACATTTCATGGCTATCTAAATGAAATGAGGGAAGAAGACATTTCATGCCTATCCAAATGAAATGAGGAAAGACAATCATGTTACTCTAAAATGGAGGATATTTGAAAATGTCAATGTTGAGCTTATGCCATCAAAAGAGACACCAGCTACTACCATATAAGAGCACTCTGTCGAGGGAGCTTATAGGTCACGTGGTTCAATCCATCCCAAAATATGTGCTTCACAATTTCATGGCCAACTGGTAGGATAAGCAGGTTTAGGATGTGCCTTGCCAATTTTTCCCATGACATGATTGTCTCTATCATAGATTTCATTGAAAATTATTCCTTTCAAGAACAAGATGAGATACAAAATTCTCACTGGTACAAGTAGCAGATAACAATTCTTGTGCATATCATGTACAATCATTTGCTTAATTCTTCTATGACTTATGCCAATCTACTTTCTGACTGATAGGAGTCCAAGTTAGTGCAATGCACATACCATTTCTACATTTCAGATGATAGTGAGCAAGACGCCTTATTTGTGTAGCATGCTTTTCTACTACATTGGAAATGGATGAAAAAATAAAATCCCCATGGAAAAAATATAAAACAACATTGGGTGTGGTCAAATGGTGCTGCCTCTCAATTTACATCATCCCATGGATTCTACTTTGTCTCAAGTTTCAAATCCTTGACTGGTCTACACATGATATGGAATTTCTTTGGGTCTAGCCATGGGAAGGATGAACATGATGGATGTGGTTCTATTATTAAGCAATATCTCTTCAAACACCACTTAATATACCCTCAAGAAAAGCTCAATGATGCCCATGATGCTATAACATGGCTTACAACCAAGCTCTCCATAGGCATGCATTCAACATACAGTAAACAAAGCCTTAAGAAGAGTGTAGTATGTAGAGTGTTCCATGAAGTAAAAGTGGATAAAGTGCAAGGAGAAGCTAGCATGATTGCAAGAAAATTAAAGTTCATAGTTTGCACAACATATGGGGATTTTTAAACAACCACCTGATCAAAACAAGAAAACTTTCTTGTTTTAGCAGTGCGTGCATCTTAGGGGACCATGAAAATTGGGAGAACATTGCAATTATGAAGACATGGGAGCAAGTTTCCGTTTTCCCTCTACGTTCAAATGGAGTGAAAAATAATGGAGAGACAAACAACAGCTCACCACTGTTTGGGGAGAATTTTGATGACCTTACTAAGACTATCTGGAAGAGGGGGATAACTTTGCAGTTGTCATTGCCTTTAGGGATAATGAGGAATATGACCCATAATTTTTTTTTTAGTGCAAAAAACATAAGCACAAGGATGAGGAAGAATTTAAGGATTATTGGGGAACATCCTATGAGAAGTGTGATGTAGTAGTTGGAGATTTTTAGTATAAAAAAACATCCAAGAGAGGTCCACAATTACAAACTGTTACATAAGAGTCTTGAAACTTTTCTGTACTCTCATCTAGTAAGAGCTATTAAGCTCCATATGCAACTTGTACCACAACAAAATAAGGGCAAATGTGTCTTAAAATTGGATTTAGACACGCATGAGTTGCTAGTAGCAGTTATATTCCTAGTGTGCAACTAACCACCGGGTTGGTGACCAACCATTGTGCTGGTGGAAGTCAAGTTAATATCCTAGTAATAATAGAAGCAAACCACTATGCTGGTGGTGATTAAATATACTAGTGTGCAACCAACCTCTGAGCTGCAACCAACCAGTGCTATCCTAGAACAAATCACATTGTTGCAAAGTGTTATCCTAAATAGATACATTGCCTAGATATGTTGTGTGTGTGTGTGTGTCTGTGTGTGTGTGTGTTTGTATGTGTGTGTGTGTGTATCTTAACAAAACTACACTTACAATAATCCCATCAATAAATGAACCATACAATTAATTCAATCATATGGATAGTTATAAAAAGATGCCGATGGATTAAAATTCATTAAGAAAACTAAATTAAATTAACTTTTGGCAATATTGTAATCTAAAAATTTGGTATGAAAGGCCAAAAGATTGGCAATAAAAAAATTTTAAAAATTTATACAAAGTTTACAAAGAAACAGTACAACAGTGGCGAATCCATCAGGTAGTCCACGCTCTGAGGTCAGGGTCTACTTACCTGCCACCATCCAAAAAAAACTAGGTGTTAGAACATCATAGTCTCAATTGGGTAGACAGGAAATGCCTGTATTCCCTGGCGTGTTATTTCTTTACTGAGGAACATAGATAACCATCTAGATTCACAAGTAAATTTTTCAAAATACTGTGCTATAAGTACAATTGGTGTCACACATCTAGCATTAAAGGGATTCATCTGCCACCACTAAAGTGTGTGAGACAATAAGGGGGGTAGTCCACACCATTACCAGAAAATAATCAAATGGGGGGTACTCCACACCCTTAGATTAGACCATCACAGCATTTAAACTAGGTAAAAAGCCAAAGAGGAATTAAAGAAACTAAACAACTAAGTCTAAACAATTGAATAAAAAAGAAATTAAATAAACATAAATGCAAGTTAGATTAAATTGAAAATAGCCACATAAATTAAATTGGACAATGAGGAAAAAGTAATTAATTAGAAAATTATAAAGAAAACTATAGGAGCAATGCCTTTAGAAAAATTAGGAAAATTAAGAAATCTAAATCAAAGTAATGTAAATTAAAGGTTATTAAAAAAGGTATATAGCCAATGATAACTTAACTAGCAAAGTAAACTCTTTGAAATTAACTTAGTAATTGAACCTAAGACAAATTTAGCTTAAATAAATAAACAAAAATAGTGTGTAAATATAAGTAATTAGCTAACATTTAAATAAATAAATATAAGGAGCACTACGTTATTGATTATTAATGTAACATATATAAACATAACTATACTTACATGCTAAAAAAAATTAAGAGGCAAAAAAAGTTACAAAAAGACACTCAACCATATGGCTAACTAATTTAGAAAGACCTTAAATAATAAAAAGAATAAGCTATACTTAAGGGAAGAATTAATTGATCAAAAGGTCAACCAAAAGGTTGACAAGATCCAAAAGCTCTAATGATAGGGTAGTTATAAAGTATAAAAGCAAGTAGCTGCTGTGATGATGAGTTAGAGAAGTCAAAGTGACCACGAATGATTACTAAAGCTCTAGAGCACTCACAAACTGAGGAGAATGAGCAATGGCCATCAAAGGTGATCATGAGAGGGGACCAGGAAACAATTAAAGGCCATGATAGTGACTTTAAGACCTTTGTGAAATAAAAGAATTGTATATATAAAAGTGTATAAATAAAGAGAAATAAATCAATCAAGGTGAGAGAAATATTAAATTCAGACAATAATTAGGAAAACAACTTTAAAGGACAACAAAATTAGATGATAAAAAGTTGAAGGAAAAACAAAAAGGTTGAGTGACTACGAAAAGCCATGTGGCAATGTATGGTAATCAACATAGTGGAGATGAGAATTGTTAGGGATCTGAGAAGGTTGCAATGAAGCAAAAAATAGGCCGTAATCTGCAGCTTTGAGGCGCAACCAAAGCATAATGAATTCCAAAAATAAACATCAGCAAATGCAAGCGCGGTGGCTCTTAGAGTTGGCTCAAAAATAGTTAGGTTTCTTGCCAGCCAATGCTCGATAAAGGAAGAACAGTTAGGCTACTTGCACGCCAATGCACGACGTGAAGAGTTTCTGCTATGGTGAGAACGTCATCAATAAAAGTTAATCAAAGCAATTAGCTAAAGGTCAGGCTATGGCGAGTATACTAGAAGAGTTTTGATGATAGTCTAACTAGCAAAAGAGGAGCCTTTGAAATTGCATTCTTCTATCCATTTATTAATCAAGTATCACAAACGGAGGAACCAGTGCAAAGGTGAACCCAGGTAGAGATGCGAAGTCTAGCAAGCTAGTACTTGAGCATTGAGGTAAGCTAGAAGGCGAGGTGAGAGGTAAGTCTAAGAAGCTGGTAAACTAAAAGGAGTCAAGAGAAACCAAGGTCTACATAAAAGGCGAGTGTAAAAGCAAAGAGCTCTGTAGTCCGTCTTGTGTGAGCTTGTGAGGGGACATATGAGAATCTATGCGAGGATGCTCACAATAAGAAGCTTCAGGAAATCAAAAGGAGCACAAGCCAGAGGTATGCAGCAAGGCAACAAGCATGTGTACCCAAGGCAAAGCTCCATGTAGGACTTAAGAAGGAAAGGCGAAGGAGTGCTAGCTGCGTACTAAGCTAGTAGTTTAGAGAAGAGGAGCCATGAGAGGTCACCAAGCTACTGATTAGGAAGAACATGAGAAGCCAGAGTATAAAATAAGGTGCAAGGTTTCTAAATAGAGATGACAGAAAGAGGGGCGGTGGCAGTTAAACAAGAATAGTGGTGACCCAGGGTGTGTGAGAGTGGGGGACTCTGTAGGTTAGTAAATGCACCCATGATTGAGAAAGGGGGAGAAGGGGATCAGTTAATTCCTATTTACTTAAAATAATGTGATTGCAAAAGAGGCTCTTGGGTCATTTATAGGAATGGGGGAGCTCATTAATCACACATACCATAGGAGCTCAATAAACATGTATTTTAGATTGCCGATGTTGAGATGGAGCACCCATGTGTGTTAAAAAGGGTTAGTTAGGCAAGAAACATATTTGATGATATTCTGTAAAAAGGGTTAGTTACGTAAGGAAAAGGTAGTTAATTACTATAAGCAATGTAGCAATTAGTGTACAATATAAGGGGTTTTGGTCTAGGGTTTTTAAAGAAAGGTAGAGGTCTAATATTACCTATGTATGAAGTGTTGCAAGTAGATAAAATAGGGCAGTTTGGTTAGCTAGGTGATTGGTTAGGATTAGCTAAAAGACCGACCAAGGAGTGTGGGATAAAAATTTGGAAAAGCTTAGGGGTTGGGCACAAGAGGGTAAGAGTACGTGGGAGGGAGATAACCATTAATTAAGACTGCACAAAATAATCAATCAATGCAAGGGAAAACCCAATTTTGGGGTGGTCAAATGCATAGGTGATATGTGGATGTACATGGGAATGAGAAGGGGAATGTTTTTTATTAATAATAACATATTTTTTTCTAACAATAGTCTCAACTAGATTATTAGTGTGTGTTTTAACTCCTAATGAAAAGGAGAACAAATTGCATTAAAAAAAGGGGTTATGGTGTAAGTGTGTGTGGGGTGGTTTTGACAAAGTAGGGGTGTGTGTGTGTGTGTGTGTGTGTCTCTTAACAACTACACTTTGTTGAGATATCAAGCTCTACCCCCGATATATCTCCTGGATGACTATCATTTATGTCACCGCCTATGTTAGTTGTACTCGTGGTGTAGTTAGACTACCACGTATGTTTTTGGTTTGGGTTTACATATGAACCACGTATTCTAGGGTTTGACATATAGGGTATTTCCCTCTTCTATTGTATTGTTGTTGTGTGCAAAAGTGAAGAAAGGCTTCACCCTCCAACCTTGTGCCCTCTCTCTTTTGTGTGTTGTGAAGAAAGCTGAACTTGAGTCTCCTATCTCTCTCCCTTATTCTTTACATGGTATCAGAGCCTTGTTCGTGGTAAGGAGCTCAAGAAAGCAAGCCAAGTTTGTGGTGTCCTGGTAAGAGGACCAGTGTTGCTTTCCTATTTCGAGTTTGGGAGCAAATCTCTGCAGGTAGCACAGCCAGAAGTGCAGGAGTGCACTGTTTCAGATTGAGAGGCCCTTCGCGGTGTGGCGAGAGCGCAGTATATGCTGCGGGACAAGGGCGAAGCCCTTGGTGACTTTATTTTTTTGATTTGAGGCCGTTTCGGGGCCCGTTTTGAAGGCGCAAGTTCTTCGCAGGCACTCAGAAAAAGGCCCTGTTTTTCGCTGTGCGACCACTGCACGGCTAGTCGGTGGAAAAGTGCCACAGAAATTGCATCGTATGCCTGTGTGCAGAGATATTGGGAGTTGCAGATTCATGCCTGTTGCCTGTTGATGCAAAATCGTCACTAGGAAGTGACTGTGTGGTGAAATACCACTTTCGTCAGTGTTGCAGATCTGCCCCTGTGAGGTTTTTTGCAGAAGTTTTGCTATTTGCCCTTGTGAGGCATTTGCTGTGTTTACAGGTTGCTGTTGCAATTCGTGATTTGTAAAATGTATGAGAATCTGTCTACCATTGTCAGTGAGAAGCTTGACAAGAACAACTTCCAAGCATGGAAGTTCAGGATGACAAACTTCCTTATGGGAAAGGGAGTTTGGGATTACATCAGTGGTGAAACTGCAGAACCAGTTTTGGGTACTGCTCCCACTCCTGCTGAATTGAAGGCCTTTAAAGAATGGCATGAAAAAGCCAGAAAATGCCTGTATTGGCTGTCTGTTAGCATTTCAGATTCTATGATTGTGCGTATACAGGATGTAGAGACGCCTAAGGAGGCATGGGATACATTGGTGAAGCTGTATAGCACAAATACCAAAGCACAAAAGATGCAGCTAAAGCAAGAGTTGCACAATGTGCAAAGGAAAAATCTGAATATAAATGAGTATTCCCTGAAGGTGAAAGGTCTTGTAGATTCTCTTGCCTCCATTGGAGCACCTGTTGATGATGAGGACTTAGTGTCCGTGACCTTGAATGGTCTTGGGAAAGATTATGCACAGTTTCGGACATCCATTGGAGTCCGTGAAACATTTCCTGATTTTCAGGAACTTATTGCTCTCTTGCTGAGTGAAGAGCAAAGGAATGGTGGTTCAGCCACCTCAACTTCTCAAGAGACTGCTTTCTACTCGAATACAGGTAGAGGCAGGGGTAAAGGAAGAGGCCATTTTGGTGGCCGTGCAGGAAATCAGAACCAACAGCAACAACAGGAAAACCAGTCCTATGGAGGAGGACGTGGTAGTTCTAGAGGCAGGGGGAGCCAAAGAGGCCGTGGTTCATGGCAAAGGAACCAGCAAGTAAATAGCAGCACAGAATGCTATTATTGTGGAAAGCCTGGATACAAGGAGAATACATGCTATAAAAAGCAGAGTGACATCAAAAGTGGGAAGTTGCAGCAAAGCAACTATGCATCATCAAGTGGGCATGGTGACGACAGAAATGAGCACCTTTTTGTGATGCAGCATATGGTTAACTCCATGTCAGGAGATGCTGTAGCTTGCAATGATGTTTGGTATGTTAATTCAGGTGCCTCTAACCACATGACCAGTCATGGTGAGTGGTTTCATGATGTTAGAAATTTGGATAAGCCAGGTTATGTTGAAACAGGTGATGATACTGCGCACCCAATTACGTAGGTTGGTAAAGTGCCATTGGCTATGCAGGATGGCAAAACGAAGTACTTGGCAGATGTACTTCATGTTCCAAAAATCACTAAGAACCTGGTTTCTGTAGGCCAGATGGTTGAGCAAGGTCTGCAAGTTAGATTTAATCCTGATGGATGCTTTGTTGAGGACTTGAAAAATAAGTGCCGCTTGGTTGCGAAAGGCAACAAAAATGGCAGAATGTTCACCTTGGATGTTGATATGCCTGAGGTGAAAGCTGCTATGTTTGCGCATGGGAGAGGTGTCATTGCAGATATTGAGATATGGCACAAGCGCATTGGGCACGTGAATATACAAAGGCTGAAATCTATGCAAACAAAAAACATTGTTGCAGGTTTGCCTAAATTCAGAGTTGAGGGAATGCAAAAGGTATGTGAAGCATGCCAAATGGGTAAGCAGGCCAGACATGCATTTCCCAAAAATGCTAAGGTGAGCAGAAGACCTTTGGAAGTGATCCATTCAGATGTTTGGACAACCAAACCTGGTTCTATTGGTGGATGCCATTATTATGTGACATTTATTGATGACTACACTAGGAAGGTGTGGATTTATTTTATGAAGCACAAAAGTGAAGTGTTCAGCCATTTCAAGGCTTTTAAGGCCATGGTTGAAAAAGAGAAAGGTGTGCATATTAAAGTGCTAAGATCTGATGGAGGGGGAGAGTACTTTTCAGAAGAATTTTGTGAATATCTGAAAGAATAGGGAATTCAAAGGAAGTACTCATGCAGGTCTACCCCTCAGCAGAATGGGGTTGCAGAAAGGAAGAACAGGCATATTGCAGAAGTAGGACGGGCGATCCTAAATGAGAAAAACATGCCTGATTATTTTTGGGCTGAAGCAGTAGCAACTGCTATTTATATTATGAACAGAACCCCCACTGCAGCTGTCCATGGCATGATGCCTGAAGAAATGTATACAGGCCAAAAACCAGATATTTCTCACTTGAAGGTATTTGGTTGCATAGCTTATGTTCATGTTCCTGATGAGAAGAGAACAAAGCTGGATCCAAAGGCAGAAAAATGCATCTTTATTGGATATGCTCTGCACCAAAAAGGGTATCGCTGTTATAACCCTTCCACCCGCAAAATGCAAGTGAGCAGAGATGTTGTTTTTGATGAAATGAGTAGCTGGTATGCACCAACTGTTATGGTAGGAGATGCAGATGCAGGAAATGGGAATGCTGCAATAAATGCAGAGCAGCAATCTCAAGCCTTGAGTGGACCCAGAGAGTCCTCTACTAGTGGATCTAATGCATGGACAGGGAGATTGAGATCTAGTGAATCGTCACATGGCAGCCCTGATAGTGTTGTGCAGGTATCACGCAGGTATCACATAAGGGAAAAGAAAAAGTAGACCATGCTCCAGTGTTTGATGTGTTTGCTGGTAGCTCTCATGTTGATGGAGAGTCAAGCGGCTCTGAAATGAGCCTTGATGAGGAACTTGGGATTCCTTCTATTGTTACACCTGGTGCAAGGAAAAGCAGGCATGATTTAAAGATGCCTGCAACTGATCCAGTTGTACGGAGGTCCAGTCGTATTAAGTATCCAGTTGACAGGCTGAGATATGATGGGTATACAGCACATCACTATGCTTATATGGTCAAGGTTCTAGAGGAGCCAGAGCCCACATGTTTTGAGGATGCAGCAGGGCATAAAAATTGGGAAGTAGCTATGGATGAAGAGATGGCTGCCTTGGATGCAAACCACACTTGGG